>NW_027159212.1:0-1011 GCF_002600585.1 Cystoisospora suis
GTAATTAACAGCAAGGGGATTAAGCCAGACCCGCAGAAAATCCGCGCGGTGAACGCCTTCAAACAGCCCGCAACCGTGAGGGACCTTCGGCGCTTCCTGGACTGGCAGGGTACTGTCGCCGATTCATCAGGGGGTTTTCCCAGATTGCGGCCCCACTCTTTGAGCAGGTGACAAAAGGTTCGCTGGAGTGGAACGACAAGTGCGAGCAGGCTTTTCTCAGATTGAAGAAAGAACTAGCAACAGCCCCACATGTTGATGCGCTCTCTAGAGATCCCCTACCCGCTCCCGGAAGGCACGGAGAACTATGGATAAGGAAACCAGTTCCTGAAGATAGGATCGTCCCCGACTATGCGTTTGCCTCTGTTGCAACTGCTTCGCTAGGCGAAAGACGGCTCCCTCTGAGGGATACGACAAGCAGTAGCATGGTGCGGGAACAACGAAGTGATGAAGAGTGTCGAGCACTCGTAAGGGCATTACAAACAGGTAATATAGCGGCGGCTCCAAGGTGGTGGCAAATGCTCCCTCGTTTTCTAAAGAGCCAGTATGTAGTACATGACGGGACCCTATTTAAAAAGGGCGAAAGTAATATACTTCGGGTATTCGTACCCAGAGACTTTCGCAGTAGCCTGGTATATGCATATCATTCGGGCCCCTTTGGAGCTCACCTAGGCGCCGACAAAGTGCACAAACAGCTCAGACGTAGATATGCGTGGCCAGCCATGCGTGAGGATATTAAACGGTTGATAGACGGCTGCCTCCCTTGCGCTAGAAGAAAAGCGGTTGACTATAGACAAACCCTTCAATGCGATAAAATAGCCAGTTTACCCAAACCGGGCTTATTCCACACCTGGGCTATAGATACGTTCGGGCCGTTAGTCAAGACTAGCCGTGACAACGCATACATCATCGCTATGATCGATCATTTCTCGAAGTGGCCCGAGATAATCCCGGTACCAAATATCACCGCCGACACAATAGCTTCAGCGAGAGTCCACAGACTTATATGCCAGT
>NW_027159212.1:1090-1437 GCF_002600585.1 Cystoisospora suis
TAACCCCCAAGCAAACGGCATAGTCGAAGCATTTATGAAGACTTTAGGCAACGCATTAGCATGCCTGATCATGGAGAAAGAGGGTGACTGGGACAACTATTTTGCATCAGTAGCTTTTGCGTACCGCACAAGCCCCCACGTTACTACAGGACAGTCGCCCTACTTCGTAGTGTACGGTGTAGACCCCGTACTCCCGATAGACAGGCAAGTAAACTCCGGAGCAGATACAGAGCCCCGACCACTTGTAGATAGAGTGCGCTATCTCAAACAGCTGCGAAATAATGTGTTCCAACAACTGCACAAGCAGATAGAACACAGCAAGGTTGACCCTCAGCCGACTCGACTTA
>NW_027159212.1:1670-2175 GCF_002600585.1 Cystoisospora suis
GTGATGCCGAAGGCCAGCGAAGATACTCAACAACGGACAACAGGGCTGCTAGCCTAAAGATAGGTCTTACATCTTGGACGGCCCCTGCTGCGCCTTATCTAAGACGCCGGTACCAAAAGGGCCACCGCCAGACTCAAGGAAACAAAAGGAGTCGTAGGGCGGAACGGCAGCGGCGACAAGATGAGGGCGCTCAAGACTAGTCTCGGAAGGGTACAAACCCCTGAGCAGCAAGAGCAGCCCGATGGACCAAGCAGAATCCGAGCGAAGCCCCAGTACACAGGGGAGCAGGGGAGACAGAGCTCCGCAATACGTCGGGAGTCAAGCCCCAAGCCCATTCCCCAAGGTTTTCCCCACAGGGGTTTTTTGTCCAGGGGCCGGAATGGCAACACGGACGCTGCGGAAAATCGTCAGGGGGGGAATAATGGGACCCCCCTACGGACGGGCGTATCAACCTGTTCCGATACGGTGTGAGGATGGGGCTTCCCTCAACGGTCCCGCCATTTCC
>NW_027159213.1:0-414 GCF_002600585.1 Cystoisospora suis
GGCCCCTGCTGCGCCTTATCGAAGACGCCAGTATTAAAAGGGGCCACTGCCAGACTCAAGAAAACGAAAGGGTTCGTAGGGCGGAACGGCAGCGGCGACAAGATGAGGGCGCTCAAGACTAGTCTCGAAAGGGTACAAACCCCTGAGCAGCAAGAGCAGCCGATGGACCAAGCAGAATCCGAGCGAAGCCCCCTGTACACGGGGAGCAGGGGAGACAGAGCTCCGCAATACGTCGGGAGTCAAGCCCCAAGCCCATTCCCTAAGGTTTTCCCCACAGGGGTTTTTTGTCCAGGGGCCGGAATGGCAACAGGGGACGTTGCGAAAAATCGTCAAGGGGGGAATAATGGGACCCCCTTACGGACGGGCGTGTCAACCTGTTCCGATACGGTGCGAGGATGGGGCTTCCCTCACTTC
>NW_027159214.1:0-388 GCF_002600585.1 Cystoisospora suis
AGTGGTTCCTAGTATGGGAGAAGACTCACCAGTGCCTAGTCGAGAGGTCACACCCACCAGTCGTCCTTCTCGGCTTCGCACAGCGACCCCTGCAACCCTAGAATCATTACACCTACTAAATCTCTTGCTCAAAGTCTAAAACCTTACAACAATTTAATCCTCTTCTACTCTTCCTTTATGTTACTTTGAGTTTCACCAACTCCCTTCTCTTCTTCAGGAATCTGTTATCTGCTCCTTGATTAACGCTAATACGTATGTTACTGTAGGTTTGGGGGCAGAGTCGATACTACGATGTATTTGATCTGCAGACAGGAGTAGTGCGCCGACTTAGCCACCGACTCTTGCGGAGGTTCACGGCGTCCCTACTGACCCCCGAGAAAGTTCCCAA
>NW_027159214.1:489-973 GCF_002600585.1 Cystoisospora suis
CTGCCCCAGCGGGCGTACGCGTGAGTGAAACGACAGCGGAGCAAGATGAGGGCGCTCCAAGCTAGTCCAGGGACCCGAGCCCCCTGGACAGCACGAGTAGCCCAAGGGGACTCAGGCGACACAGCCGACTGATGAGCAGCGGTTGACAAGCCTCCTCAGCTAGGGAAGCTGCAGGCGCGGCAGCAGCCAAGAGGAAATCCAAAGGAAGATCCACCAGCACGGGGGGAATACCACCGCAACAGAGGAAGGGAGCTGGCGCGACTCCCTAGAACGCCAAGCCCCCAGCCCGTTCCCCAAGGTTTTCCCCACAGGGGTTTTTAGTCCAGGGGTCGGAGTGGCAACAGGGGACGTTGCCAACACAAAGGAAGGGGGGAAACATGAGATCCCCTGCGAGGTGCAACAGTTAGGTGCGCCAGCACCCGCACCCAAACCCAAAGTGCACTAGCACTCGTTTTTGGCCACGTGCCAGCAGGGGGCAACAGGC
>NW_027159215.1:0-437 GCF_002600585.1 Cystoisospora suis
GAAAGGGTAGCGGAGCAGCGCAGGTGCCGTTTACCCCGCAACTCGCGCACAGCGAAGTACGAATTTGGCCGATCTCAGCGGCCAGGCCACATAGAGCGATAATTCGAGGTGCGTTAGGCACCTTTTGAGATTTTAGGAACTTTTAGATCCCCGCATCGAAGTAGCAACACCGTTTTCGGGGAATTCGCAACAAGCGAGATTCGCAACTCACCCGCGCGGCCACGCCGAGTAGCAGGGCGGCCACGCCGGGCACACACTAGATCAGGAAGGCTCCTAGGGGAGCCTAATAACGTTAATAAGAATGGTAGAACCAATCCAGAGCCCCGAAGCTCAAGAAAAAGCAAGAAAACACCGAAGGAAGAGAAAAGCCAGACATTGGCCAAAACGCCAAGGCATATAGATGCGCAGCTTAGTTGACCCACGGACCAGGAGGGGGA
>NW_027159216.1:0-1115 GCF_002600585.1 Cystoisospora suis
ATATACATCTATATACATATGTATATACATCTATACTTCTCTATATACTCACATAGGCTTTCTCACACGCGGAAGCACACCGTGCGTATGTACAAGTCTTTCTGTCTCCATCTCTTTCTCTCTGTATGAAATACATAGATATATAAAATACATAGATATATACGTATGCTCCCGTACAGGGTGCCTACCAAACACACACATGTACACACACACCTCTCTATATATATCTATATATATATATCTATATATCTATCTATATATATATCTATATACATACTTACATAGATATGTAGAGTTAGACATATAGATAGTTTGTATGTGTATGAGAGAGAGAGAAGAGAGACCAGACAGACAGATAATATGCTTGCCATCTGTTTGAATGAGAGAACACCCACCATAACGAAAGGAAAGAGAGACCTCTCTTTCTTTCTTTCTTTCTTTCTTTTTCTTTCTTTCTTCCTTACCGGTCTCCATGCTAGATTACCACCGTATTTGAGGCGTATTTCTCTAAGTGCGCTTCCCCTGCTTCCTGCGTGTCTCATCCAGGAGGCTGCGTCATAGACATTCCTTCTCTTTCCACGACCTTCATCATAACTCGGGCTTTTTCTCCTTCTTCTTCTAGGTGTTGCTATGAAAGTGGTCCTTTCTTTCTTCTTGAGACACATCCTTCTTTCTTTCTCCTCCTCTTCATTGCGACCTTCTCTCTCTCGATTTATCTCTCCCCGCCCCTCTTCTCTTCCTCGCCTTCTCCTATCTCCCGCACCTCTGGGTTTGGCAGCTACAAGAGGAGCTTCTTCTTCTTCATTACTTCTCTCTGTTCTCTCTGAGACGTCAGATGGAGAGAGGAATTTACCCGTCATGCTTCTACGGCCGCCCTTGTGAGATAAACCGAGGGTGTTTGACGTAGGAGCTCCACCCCTCCTATCGCAACAGTCTGTAGAAGGCTTCTTGTGCTTCTCAAGCCCCTCACATGCCTCTGTATCCTCTCCGCTCCTACGTGAATACACAGAAGAAGAAGAGGAAGAAGAAGAAGAAGAAGAAGAGGAAGAAGAGGAGGAAGAAGAAGAAGACGAAGAAGAAGAAGAGGAAGAAGAAGAAGACGAAGAAGAGGAAGA
>NW_027159216.1:1539-1769 GCF_002600585.1 Cystoisospora suis
GAGGAGAGGAGAAGGAGAAGGAAAGACGTGTTGAGAAGAAGGGGCCCTATCTTCTTCTGGATAAGGAAAGGGTTTGATGATCCGCTGGGTCTGAAAGACATCTAAGAAATGGATCAAGTCGGACGCTTGAAGTAAAGACGTTGTCCCGAGTATAAGACGATGAAGAGAAGGCATCGCATACTGGAGTCGTCACAAGTGTTTCATACCACCCAAAGAAAGAAAGAAAGAAA
>NW_027159216.1:2262-2390 GCF_002600585.1 Cystoisospora suis
GATAGATAGATAGACAGGTAGGTCGGTCGATTTCTGTATATGTATGTAGATATAGGTCTGCTCGTCATGTGGACGTGAAGATCATTATGAAGTAAGGAATGAAGTCTGGAGTGGAATGCCTTAGATTT
>NW_027159217.1:0-487 GCF_002600585.1 Cystoisospora suis
CATATATATATATATATGTGAAACAGATACGTAAATAGCGATCTCTACGGAGAAGAAGAACATAAGATCTTCACTTGTTAACGATAGGAAAGGAAGTTATCTCTGAAAGTTTTGCAATTAACTCACGTGGAAGTGTCTGCCTGTCTGTCTGCCTGCATGCATGCGCTGCGATGATTAGCCTGTCGATAGATAAAATCTTTCCTTGCATGCAGTAGGGTTCGAACTCAGAGTAGCATCCATCCTCTTGTCTCCTTAGCGTTTGTNNTACATATACATACATATATATGTGCATGTGTGGCACCCCAGTATTTTTCATTGCATGCGACAGAGTTGTCTATGTGTGTTGTGCAGTCCCAGTCTGGAGAATCCCTCATAGCCATGGAGAAAGTCGATAAGAAAAAGCATACAGCAGGCTACCCTCCGAGTGATCTGTGTATACGTGTATGATGGTATATATATCATACTATATATATAGATAGACAGATGT
>NW_027159217.1:544-703 GCF_002600585.1 Cystoisospora suis
CTATGTATGTGTATGTGCGTGTAGGTTCTAGCTAGATTTCAAGTTCGTATGAGCCACTTTCTGCATGCGTTGTCTGTAGTCAATCCAAGTGCCTTACGCGAGCGTCATGTAGAGGTGCCTGACGTGAGGTGGGAAGACATCGGAGGTCTCGAAGATGTG
>NW_027159217.1:791-4633 GCF_002600585.1 Cystoisospora suis
CTCTCTGTTTATATGTGTAGGTAGATCTCTGTATAGGCATGTATATCTCTTCATACATATATATATGTCTTTGTACATCGCTCATTCTCTTTCGTCTCTTTTTCTTCTTTCATCTTCTCCTTCTCCTCCTCTCTTTTATCTTTATTGTCTGTCTTGCTGTGGTGGTAGTTGGACTGTCTGAAAGGGGGGTTCACACCGCCTAGGATTTCTTACTTCTCTCTCTCTGTCTCCCCTCTCACAGGTCCAGGAGGTTCATAAGTCTCGATAGATAAGAGATAGCATACCAAAAAGAGAGAGATTCGAAAAGATAGGGAGATCGCTCTAGAGATGCAGCGAGTATACTAATAGAATATGTGTAAGACCAGGCGTATACACCTTGGAGACATTAACTTTTCTTCCCATCTCTTTCATGGCCTCGTTTCTCTTCTTCTTCTACCTTCCCTTCATCTCTTCTCTCCCTCTCTCTCTCTCTCGTTTCTCACCTTCTCCTCCTTCTCCTCTTATTGCAGCTACTTATATACAGATATCTCTGTCTCTCTTTCTCTATCTGCCTGTCTTCCCCGTGGGTGGGTCTCTCTCTGTCTCTCTCTATGTATTTATTTCATTGCATGCAAGGCCATGCGACATCTTGTGTTTTGCAGTTCAGTATCCAGTGGAGCATGCAGCTAAATTTCATAAGTTTGGTCTATCTCCAAGCAAAGGGGTGCTTTTCTACGGCCCTCCTGGATGCGGCAAGACTCTCCTAGCCAAGGCTGTGGCGAACGAATGCAAAGCAAACTTCATAAGCGTCAAGGGGCCCGAGCTCCTCACTATGTGGTTTGGGGAGTCCGAAGCAAATGTACGAGATCTCTTTGATAAAGCCAGGTATGATACAGAGCTAGAAACATATAGAAAGATAGATATAAAGATAGATAGATAGATTAAAGATAGATTAAAGATAGATAGATTAAAGATAGATAGATTAAAGATAGATAGATAGATTAAAGATAGATAGCTGGGGAGAAGAGAGAGAGAATGAATGACTGAATGAATGAATGAAAGAGATAGGAGGAATGGAGGAATGAAAAAGAAAGTGGAATCTGAGGGTCATCTGTACTCATCATAATGGACTGCGTATCGATAGAATATGGAGAGAGGTACTATTGTCTGGAGAGACATCTCAAAAGAACATATCTCTGTGTCTTCTCCCTCTTTTTCAGCTCACCTACATATCTATCTATACATAAACATATGATATGTATATGATACATACATATCATACATACATACCCAATTGATTTAAAGAAGAAGAAAAGAAATGGTCTGTCTCTGTCTCTGTCTCTGTCTCTGTCTGATCATGGCGAAGAAGGCGAAGACATGAGCTTCTGTACTGATCCTATCGAACTGTCTATAAGTATAAGTATCTAGGTATGAATACGTATGGATGTATGTATGCCTATGTATGTATGTATGAGCCCCCCCTCCCTGCGTGTATGTAGTTTGATACGGAAGGTATAGAGAGATCCCAAGATGAAAAAGACGGCGGGCTTAACGGAGAGAGAGAGAGAAAGAAGAAAAAAGAGAAGAAAATTCTCGATTAGTCTGCTTATCCTAGAGATGACGAGGGGCGTTGTAGGGGAGAATTTTGATTGAATGAATAGTCAACACATGAACGAGTGATTCCGCAAGGTGTATGTACACCCAAACAGCACTCTCAAAAAAAAAGAGAGAGAGAGGGAAGACAGACAGGCCGACAGACATTCGAGAGTACACATAGAGAATATATATCTATTTACCTATCTATACATATATAGATATGAGAGGTCTTTTTATCCTAATACATCAATCATCATTTCCCCCATCCACCTCGTTCACGAGTGTACATACATCCACGTATAGACTCATCCACATACATCCCTCATACACACCTATACATATGTATCTATTCCTTTCTTTCTCTTTCTTCTTTTTTGCACTCCCTTTTTCTCTCTCGGTCTCATCTTCTCCTATGTCTACCTCTTCTCTCTCTCTCTCTTTCTTTCTATACACCATCCATCCTACTCTTTCTTCATCCTGCTGCATTGATCTCTCTCTCTCTATCACGACAAGGAAAGAGATCTCTAACGTCTTCTTCTTTCCCTCACCCTAGCCGTCTTCTCTTGCCTTTCTTTCTTCTTCTTCTCTTTCTTCTTTTTGCTTTCTTCAGAGCCGCCGCGCCGTGTGTAATTTTCTTTGACGAGATGGACTCGATAGCTAAAGCAAGAGGCTCAGGTGTAGGAGGAGGTGGCGAGGCATCGGACCGCGTGATCAATCAAATCTTAACAGAGATCGACGGCGTAGGCAAACAGAAGCCTATCTTCATTATAGGAGCGACGAATAGGTCAGATAAGCAGACAGATAGAAAGAAACTTATACAAAATGAAGAAAGAAAGAGAGTTAGAGAAAGATTAGGGAAGAGCAGATAAAGGACTGGGGGGGGATGCTTTACTAGGAGTACTTGTGCTTCGTCTTTGCATGCTGTAGACATATAGATGAGACGGCGAGTCCATGGAGTGTTTGTCTATAGATTATATGTATACATACATATATATATATATATGTGGGGATAGATAGATGTGTATGTATCTTACGGGAGTGTAGTTTGGGTGTATGCGACTTTCTCTCTTTCTGTCTCTTTCTTTCCCCTCAAAGGGAAAGAGAAAAGGCGGAGGGATGGGACGTAGTAGTTGCTGTAGGAGTTCATATACCTTCATATAGAGATATATATATGTGTATGTACAGAAAGGACGAAAGAGTAGACTGTGTACATGTATAAGGGTTCATCTAGAGAGGAGGAGAAGAAGAAGACGTATTCTTGTACATGGTGAAGGGAGGGGTGTATGCTCCGTACATCTCCCTTTAAAATAATGTATATAGACATCCACATTCATACGTAGAGAGACAGAGACACAGAGACAGAGAGAGAGAGAGAGAGAAGTGTTTTACAAGAGAAAGACGTACGTGTAGGGCATCATCTGAATACCTCAGTCGTCTGTGTATCTATATGCTTCTAGCATCCACATACACATCCATAGAGACAGACATATACATATATAGATAGAAGAAGTATATGTTGGAGTCAAGATGTTTAGTATCTCTCTCCGTCGTTTTCAAGGGTCTACATAAGAAGCAGACATATCTTCTGTCCTCTACAATATACATACCCATCTATCTATATACATCTAGAGAGAGAGAAACAGGACTCCTCGTGTCTTATCTAGTTTGTCTCTCGGTTCCTCTTCCTCCTTCTTACGAGAAGACGAGATGCTCTACCTCTCTCTATCTCTCCCTCTCTTATTGATCTCTCTTTCTTCTCAAAGACGGAAAGATCGCTATTCTCTTTTCTACTTCTACGCGCTTCCTGTCTTTCTTTGACTCGCCATCTCTTCAGAATACATGTATGTATCTGTACATGTCTGTGCCTGTCTATACCCGTAAATTTATGCATGTCCGTCTCTGTCTCTTTGTATATAGTTATGAATATATGCATATATCTATCTATATGTATGTATATATGTATGTGTATGTATATGTATGTATGGGAGTGTAGGCCGGATATTCTAGATCCAGCGGTGACTCGTCCAGGGCGTTTAGATCAGATGATTTATATCCCTCTACCGGACTTTAAGAGCCGAGTAAACATCTTCAAAGCGGCTCTAAGGAAATCTCCTCTCGCCCCAGATATAGACATCGAAGACATGGCGAGAAAACTGGAAGGCTTCTCAGGTACTCCTCAGATTGTCCCCTTACTTTCATTCATCTCTCTTCAGAAGAAAAGGAGAAAAGAAGCAAGATTCTTCTTCTTCATCTTCTTCTTTTCTTTC
>NW_027159218.1:0-353 GCF_002600585.1 Cystoisospora suis
TCTAAGTTGGAATTGTCCACGCAAAAAGACACACTACACACCTAAGAAAGGAGATACGGGAAACTAATGACTCTCAGGGAGAGGGGAGATCGCCTGAGAGCGAGAAGGATTCCTCCCCGAGCTACAGTACTACGAGGAGATGTATGGGAGAACTTGTATTTATTCGAAACAGAACGTACTAGCAGGGGGACTGTACCTAGAGTGGCCATAATGTGTACTAAGATTACCGGTGAGAAGAGGAGTGTTGGGAAAGGTGAAGGAAGTATGAGAGAGCTGAGGAATTGTGCTGTTTTGAAGGAACTGAGAGTGGGAAGTGTCTCGACTGGTTTCCGACTCCGTGCTCCTCTCCACTT
>NW_027159219.1:0-275 GCF_002600585.1 Cystoisospora suis
ACCTGTGGAGAACCGGGCCATCTAAGTTGGGACTGTCCAAGAAGGAAGATACACTATACACCTAAGAAGGGAGATACGGGAAACTAATGGCTCTCAAAGAGAGGGGAGATCACCTGAGAGCGAGAAGGATTCCTGCCCGAGCTACAGTACTACGAGATGATGTATGGGAGAACTTGTATTTATTCGAAACAGAACGTACTAGCAGGGGGACTGTACCTAAAGTGGCCATAATGTGTACTAAGATTATCGGTGGGAAGAGAAGTGTTGGGAAAGGT
>NW_027159220.1:0-281 GCF_002600585.1 Cystoisospora suis
CTACGAGGAGATGTATGGGAGAACTTGTATTTATTCGAAACAGAACGTACTAGCAGGGGGACTGTACCTAAAGTGGCCATAATGTGTACTAAGATTATCGGTGGGAAGAGAAGTGTTGGGAAAGGTGAAAGAGGTACGAGAGAGTTGAGGAATTGTGCTGTTTTGAAGGAGCTGAGAGTGGGAAATCAAGATTGTGGTAGACGGGGAGATCATCAGGCTACTAATGGAGGAGGCTGGTTGCCTAAGGGAGTCAGGCGAGTAAATACAGGAATGAGGAATGA
>NW_027159221.1:0-282 GCF_002600585.1 Cystoisospora suis
AGAAGAAGAAGAAGAATGATGCGTTGCTTGTTGCTGCTAGTAGTAAGGGTAGTAGCGTAGACGAACAAACGAGAGAGGATGTTGACGTGTGTCGCGAGTCAGCTAGAATGAGGAAGCCAACAGCATCTTAAGAGCGATTGACTTGACCTCTTCTTCTTCTTGTCACTAGGATGTGTGTTCGGTGCTTTCTATCCATTTGCCAGTTAGACTGTAGAGAGGGAGAAAAGGTATCATTCCTGTCAAGGTGGTTTGATCAGAGATCTGAAGAAGAAGAAGAGGAAG
>NW_027159222.1:0-253 GCF_002600585.1 Cystoisospora suis
ATATAGATATATACAGATAGATACACTGGGTAGAGAGATAGGTAGGTAGTAGATAGCTAGAGGGATAGCATACACTTATGTAGACAAGGATGCACTCCCCCTTTGATCTTATAGAAGAGCATGCACATACACGCAAGTGTATCGGTAGACGTGAAGAGACACGAGAGACAACGCCAAGGTGCGAGGACACACACAGCCAGGGAACCGTATCCACCTATGTATCTTTCTTCAGTAGATCTATCTATCTATCTAT
>NW_027159223.1:0-241 GCF_002600585.1 Cystoisospora suis
GATTCCGTGCCTCGTCACTCGCGCGGCTATACTTAGGGCCCTCGCAGACAGACGCCAGCCTTCATTGTCCGGGTCCCCCCTTCGTTCCAGAGAATCACTGATTCGTAGTCACGAGCCTGTCTCGCGGAATAGCCTTCCGGCTACGGGGTGGTGAGGCTGTTGGGCTGTAGGAAGCCTGTCGGTCTTCTCCTCCGCCAAGGGCGATGGCCCCACCTGCCGTGCACGACTTCCGCCGCTCCCA
>NW_027159224.1:0-3499 GCF_002600585.1 Cystoisospora suis
ATCTATCTATCTATCTTTGATCTATCTATCTATCTATCTTTGATCTATCTATCTATCTTTAATCTATCTATCTATCTATCTATCTATCTATAGGTGTATGGGGATTCTTATTCTCCTTCTTTCTATATGAAGAAGAGAGTCTTATTCTATGCAGCCATTCCTTAACTGCTTAGGCCAACGTGATAGCAATCAAGAGGAAGCAAAAATGAAAAGAAAGAAAGAAAACGACAGAAAGAAGGAAAGAAAAGAGAGAAGAACAACTAGATGAAGGGACGGAGCTATAAGAATCGAATACAACTCTCCCTCCTCTCTCATGCATTGCCTGTATGTATCTATCTACTGCATACGTACAAACGATCATCTTGGTCTATCAAGGCAGAAAGAAGAGAAGAGAAGTGAAGAGAAAGAACCGAATCCCCCTCCTCCTCCTCCTCTTCTTGCTACTATCGCATAAACAGAAAGAGAGAAGCCGAGAGGCACGTGTACATTCACCGCCCTATCTATCTACACATGAGGAAAGATAAGAAAGACATAGCCCAAGTAAAAAGCATGCAAGGAAGACATTTTTTCCTTCTCTCATTCCCATCTAAGATGATGGAGCATTCCTCTATTGTCTCATGGAATGAATAGATCCATCCTTCCGATCATCTTTTCTTTCCTTTCTTTATCTTCATTTCTGCTTCCAGCAAGTTGTTTCTTACCTTGTCTCCTTGAGAAAGAAGGATGAGGCGTACTATGATGCAGAGCCACGTGAGAAGCTCCGACTGCCTCTCTCTTGCTATTCGATGAGAAGACATACGAATCGCTATTCACATATCCTATCCTTCTTCTATCACTCCCTCCCCCATTCGCGTCTTGTTCTCCTCTTTTCTTCTCCTTCATATAAGAAGAATAAGAACATAGTAGATCTTTGTCGTTCTTCTCTCTTCTTTCCCCTTCACCTGCGACGCTGACTATCCCTATGGCTGTATTCTGTCTCTTCAACAGGGCGACCGCTCCACTATCCTTTCCTTTAGAGAGACCTGCCTGAGGCAAGAAAGCCTTCTGCTCCTCCTGCTGCTTAGGAGAAATCCCTATGACTGACGAGGAGTGATGAGGGGGCTCGTGAGACAGTCGCGTTGCCGTCGCCTTATATGCGGGTAAGTGTGTGAGACGTGAGTAGAACTTTAAAAGAGCGATAGGAGAGGCTGGGTGGAGGCGGTAAGGACAGAAGCAATTCTCTAGGAGAGTTAGCTCGCTTCTTCCTGAGAGAATTGTCGCGTGGTTCTCGCCAGGCATGCGATCAAACTGAAGGGACAGGAGAACAAGAAGAACGAAGGAAAAAGAATGAAAAAGAGAGAGAGAGAGAGAAAGAAGAGGAGTGAGAAGAAAGGCGATGATAGGAGAAGAGAGAATTGCACTGGCACAGACGTGGTGTATGTATGAGTTTGTAGAAGTATGTAAGAGAAAGAGAGATAGATCGTGTATATAGAGAGATACAGGGATAGGCGTGCGACTCTCTTTCGGAGTTTCTCGCTAAAGATAGACATAGATAGGTGTAGAGAATGTAAGGGGGGAGGTGGTTTCATACATGACTAGCTAGATAGCGAACTAGCTAGCTAGCTGCATGATAAGCTTCATGGAGAGATGATAGAGACACCCGATAGACATCCGCACGTCTCTCGTTTCTCTTTCTCTCATTCTTCTTCTTCATCCACCCTTCTCATTCCTGTCTCTCTCTCTCTCTCTCTTTTCCATCAGTAGATCCCAAAACAGAAGAGAAGAAAAAAAGAAAGAAGGCGAGAGATGAGGAAAGAAAGGAAAGAGAGCGGATGAAAGAGAAAGAGATAGATATCTTGGTTCCTGTCTATTCATTTTCTTTCGATTCCTGTACCTTAAGAGGAAGATAAGAAAGTTGGTACGCATTCCTTAGAGATTTCGCTAAAGCAAAGAGCTCATAGCCCATAGTCCAAGGAATGATCGTATCGCGATCTCCATGCTGTATATACAGCCGAAAATTTCGATAGGCATCTTCACATCCTTCAGGGATCTTCGTCTTGATCTCTGCAGAGAAAGCATAACACAAAAGAAGAAGAGAAAGAACAAGATGAAAAAGAAGAAGAGGACAGAAAAGACAGGAAGACGAAGAAAAGAAAGGAGACGAGATGTACGTCAGAGCTATACGGGGGAATGACCCTAAGCCAAGCATAAGATAAATACACAGGTTCGTTTCCGGTGTATGCACATACACCTGAAGGTCTTCATCTTTCTTTACACTTACATACACACAGCAACATACAGAAGAATCAGGAAAGAAAGAAATAGTGAAGAAAAGAAGAAGAGAACAAAAGAAAGAGAGAGAGAAAGAAAATGAATAAGAAGAGAGAGAGAAAGGACATGAGTAAGAAGAGAAAAGATGTATGTCTTTCTTGTCTGTTACTTCAATTGGCACGGGACAGGTAACGGATAGACGATAAGTGCAGAAGCCAGAAAAGGTAAGAAAGTTGAAAGCAAAAAAGAGAGAAAGAAAGAAGATACAGGTGACCTTGTCGTAAGACAGTAAAGAAGCGAGAGAAGAGAGGAACACCCTCAGTTCTACTCTTTGATCTAGACAGATATGAATTGTCCCTCCAGTGAATGATAGAAGATATCTCCCTTCGAATCTATTTATCTATCTATGTATCTCTCTATCTATCTTTAATCTATCTACCTATCTTTACTTGTTTATCTCTTCACCTGTCTGCCGAACTAACATAGGCACACATGGAGACAGACAGACAGACACCTATACAAAAGGCGTGTCCCTACATGAAAGACAACGAGGACATGTATGGAAATGCATGTGTATATGTATCTGCCTGTCTATCTCTCAATATAAGTGTATGTATGCCTGAATATTCATGCCGACAGAAAGAGAGAAAGAAGAGGGAAAGAGAGAAAGAGAGAAGGTGGGTAAGAGAGAGAAAGAGAGAGCGAGCTTACTATGAATAGATTCGAAGAGGCGTTTCATGGCGCTTTCATTGTTCCAATTGATTTGTCTGCTCACTAAAGCACTCGCAGCCCGACTGATCAAACCTCCACCCCCTACTGTCGCCGCTGCCACACGCGAGGCCATCGCTTGAATCGAAGTGAAAGGAGACAGCAATACCAATCGATTCACCTACAAGATACCACACAGAAACCGAAAGAGAGAGACACAGAGATCAAGAGACACGTCTATCCATCTATCTGTAATCTCTCTATCTGTCTTTGACCTGTCAGTCTATCTTTATTAATCTATCTATCCGCCGAGCTGCACATTCCACAGGCAGTATCATCTGCACAACTGCCTGCATCCTTCTTCATTACATACATCTATACATATATATAGCTAGANNAGATAGATAGACATCTCTGTCTTTTCTCCTTCCCCCCTCATCCATTCACATATCGACATTCATTCATATCTCCATGGAGCCCCACGTGAATCGCCAGACACGAGATGACCGTCTGAGGTGATGAGCCTTTTCTTTCTTTCTTT
>NW_027159224.1:3608-3871 GCF_002600585.1 Cystoisospora suis
TCTTTCTTTCTTCTTACCGAGAGCTTCAGTCCGTGTTCTTCTTCTATGCTTGTTTGGCTATAAGAATTGTAGACATGAGAAGCGCCCCGCGGTTTCGAAGCATAGCCGCTAGCTAGCTTGGAGATGCATGCACTTCCGTCTTGTACATTTTCATAGAGAATGAGGTGACAGGTATCCTGAAAGGTAAGATTCTTTTCCGGGTCAAAAGAGACACTTGAATGGATCTTGCCCCCTGTTCCATCTCCTCTTCTTTTTCTTTCTTT
>NW_027159224.1:4335-4508 GCF_002600585.1 Cystoisospora suis
AAAAGCAGACTGGACTCCTTCTCTTTGAAAGATATACATGGGACAGTGAAGATTCTTCCTCAGATATTATCTAGAGCTGGCTATCGTTTATATAGAGAAAGATAGAGACACACACACAGATAGATCGATGCCTCTTTATCTGTCTATGTGTCTTTAGTCGATCTTTAATCTAT
>NW_027159224.1:4888-9983 GCF_002600585.1 Cystoisospora suis
ATATATATTGACATATCCCGAAGTACATACATATAGATATCTATATATGCAGGTGTGTATATACATCTAGACAGTCTAGGGAGAATAAGCCCTTTCATTCACTGATTGATTCGTTCCTTCTTTGAGCTTAGCGACGATGTACATACGCCTCTCTGTCCCTCTATATCACCTCTCCTCTACCCATCGCTCTGAATAGACAGATAGATAGATAGACATACAAATACCCTAGCCGAGTCATGAAGATGAGCTAGCGCAGTTGACTCTCTCCCCCTCTCTGTTTCTTTCTCTTGCTGTCTTTAGGTATGTAAGTGTATGTGAGTCGAGGGATCTCTAGACTTCTTCGGAGAGAGAGGGGGCGATGTACGAGAAAGTCCACTACATTAACAAGATAACAAATGAAGAGAGACGAGACAGGAGACAGGTCTCAAGATCAATATGAAACGCTGCTGGGGCATGGAGACAGAAGGATACAAAGAGCTCATTTCATGTAGAAGAAGAAAAGATCAAAAGAAAAGAAGAAAGCAGGAAAAATCTCCTTGTCTTCTTCTTCTTCTCTCTAGAACAGCCAAGCCCTGTCGACTCAAACCAAAAAGAGAAAGAAAGAAGAAAGAGAGAGAAAGAGAAAGAGAGAGAAGAAGAGGAGAGAGAGAAAGAGAGAAGGGGGTTACCTGAAGTGCACTGCTTCTTATCGTGTCAGGTGAGGGGTGTCCCGAAGAGTTGCCGTATCCAGGTGTATCGATCATTAGAAAGGAAATGCGATACTTCTTCTCTTCGCTCACGCCGCTGAGGTCATACAGTAATGGCCCAAATGGATTGAATTCTCTCTCTACAAGAAAGCACGCACAAAGCAAACAGACAGAAAGAAACATAGAAAGACAGAAAGAAAAGAAAAGAGACAGACAGACAGCCAGAGAGATGCACACATTATGTATACACACACAGAGGTGAAAGGACAAAAAGAAAGAGAAATACTATACATAAGTACATATACATATATACATATATATATATATGGATATGTATTTAAATGCATATGCATGTATGTACGTCTGGGTATGTATGAATGCGGAAGTATGTAAAGTCGGCAGAGTCTATTTAGTTCTTTCTTTCTTTCTTACTGTTGGTATAGTGGCGAGGAGTAGTTCCATTGGCGGCTTCAGTGGTTTGCTCCATTCCAGGATTCCGCCCCTAGACACACAGAAAGCCAGAAGGAAAGAAAGAAAGAAAAAACATGAAGAAAGAAAGGAAGAGAGACGCCTCTTCTCTGCTTTCTCTTCATCTCCTTCTCTATCACTAGGGTGTTTCGTATTCTTCTTCTTCTTCGTATCTTCCTCCGCCTTTCTTTCCTTCTTAAACCTCTTCTGCACGGTCATCACCTGTTCTTCTTCTTTTTCTTCTTCTTCTTTATCTTGTGTAGTGGTAGCATTCCTTTGGAGCCTTTGCTTTGTCGGCATGTCTTCTATCGACCGAAGGCAACTAAATTCATTCATCGCCTCTTATGCTGAGGTACACCATCAACACTGCCATCTACACAGATAAACCTAGAGAGACAGATAGATATAGACATCCATCTAGATAGAGATAGATAGATATAGACATCCATGTAGATAAAGAGACAGATAGATGTAGACATACAGGTGAAGAGTTAGATAGATGCCTATGCTGTTACCTTAACATAGACACTAGTGTATGGCGTACATACGTATGTACATTGCGGGTATCCTATACCCACATCTATACATCTTTAACCTACCTATAGCTCCATACGTACACCTACATATACACATGCATAGATCAAGATTCAATACAACTACCTGCATCCACAGATCTATTCTATACAGAGAAAAGAAGACTCTGATATATCTTTCTTTTCTTTCTTTTTCTTTCTCTCAATATCTCCCCTCCGCATATCTCCCTCCTGAAGAAAAAAACAAACTACTCCTCCTATCTTCTTCTTCTTCTTCTGTCCATACAGACCACGCCATCCCGTCACTCATCTACATCTACTACAAGATAAAGAAGAGCCAAAGACTCCTGGACTGGGTCTTTCTTCTTCTTCTTCTTTTCTTTCCTTCTTGTCTTCACAGGAGGTCGTCTGACTGTGTCTGGTAGAGGCGATGTCTCGTGAGTGTCTGTTGGGCGGTGTACGTACAGCTTGATGGTAATTTGTGTAGAGTGAGATAGGAGGAAGGCGGCGATCCCCCCATTGCTGAGAATTTTGTTCCTGTGAAGGAATGCGGTCTCTCTCATGCTGGAAAAGGGTCTTTTCTCCTGGATCTCCTACGAACTCGCTCGGAGGAATCTCCGACGCAAATCGCAAGAACTTCCACGCCAAAACAATCCCTGGCAAAGGCAAATAAATAGAAGAAAGAGAAAGAGAGAAGAAAGAGACAAAGAGAAGATTAGAAAAGAGATGGGTAGATGTAGGTATTCGACTGAGAGGGATGAATAAAGGAAGTATTTCGGGGAACTCTTCTTTCAGCAAGTGAGGAGCAGCTTCTTTCTTTCTCTTTTCCTTCTCCTCTCTGTCTAAATTTAGGCATATAGAAGGAGAGAGAAAGAATGAAGAAAAGATGAGAAGAAGAGGCAGGGTGGAGATGTATCTATTATCGCGTGCAAATCAGAGATAGCCGGAAAGCCAAGAAAAGGCTCCCCCCATCACTCGCGCAGACTTTCAAACAGCGCCATACAACACTCAGTCAGGCACATAACCTACACACATCTATACAGATATATAGACAGAGACATATCTATCTTTAATCTATCTATCTATCTTTAATCTATCTATCTATCTTTAATCTATCTATCTATCTATCTTTAATCTATCTATCTATCTATCTTTAATCTATCTATCTATCTATCTATAGATGTAGATATAGATATACCCGTATGCTGTTGGTGATATAGAAGTCCCTAGTAGTAGAAGAAGAAGATTGACTTGTTGTTTCAGTTGACTCTCTCTAGGCTTTATCAAAGAGACGTAAGGACAAAATAAGAAAAGCAGATATAGTGTATCATGATGGTGTCTACAGAGACACTAGAGCATATACACATACATAGACACACACGTACAATAGATATACACAGATATATGTAGATAAAGAGGGAACGATGTGTATTCATACGTACTGATCTAGATACATGTATATGACTGAGTGATACTTAGGTTTATTTATTCCATCTCTAGAGAAGCTCGCGCTATTTTTTGTGCTGTAGGTGTCGTTACTCTCCCCAAACCCTCTCTCTGGCTAATGAGCTATCTCGATGTTCTCTCATTGTCACTATGACCTTGCTTCGATCTCCCTTTTATCTTTCTTTCTTTCTTTCTTGCCTGTCTCTTTGTTAAGATTCTCCATTCTCTCTTACCATCGAGTGCCTGCATATCTTTGCCTCCTAGGAAGATCCATAGATGAAGAGGAAGCTTCTTTTTCTCTCGCACGAGACTGTTCCTAGGCTGAAGAGAAGATAAGCCATGAAGGTCTCTTCCTGCGCTCCCCCGGGTATCTTCTCCTGGTACGTCTCTATATCCCTGGAGATAGAGAGAGGAAGAGAGAGAAGAAGAGGAAGAAGAGAGACGTAGAAGATGATCTTCATGATCGAGATATAGGAGATGTCCGTCTTGAGTTCGATAGGCTTGATGCTGTCGATGCTTTTCTTCTTCTGTTGAAGGAGGAGCAAAAGGAATGAGAAGAGGATTGTTGGGATGAAGAACCTCTGCTTTTTCAGCAGCTAGTCCTCTTCTTCTTAGTCTCTCTTCTTCTCTCGAGGAACCTCCTGCTATTCCAGGAATGCTATTTTTCCCATGACTAGACGTAGTAGTAGTAGAAGAAAGGAATCTCTTCCAGGCTCCACGGCTTAGCCACAGGTCATCGCTTGTGTAGCATTGAATACCTAGAAAAGAAAGAAAGAAAGAAAAGAATGAAGAAAGAATGAAAGAAAGACGGACGGAAGAGAGATACAAAGATAGAAAGGAGAGGAGAAGAAGGAGGAATAGGAAGGAGAAGAAGGAAGAGATAAGAGAAGTTCGTGGGAGGGTCTCTCTCTGTGGATGATAATGTAGTTAGGTTGTCACATGCATAGCTAGCCAGAGACTTTCTACGAAATAGTGTCTATCTACAAGAGAAGAAAGAAGAGTCCAAGGTCAATCTTGAAGGAGCAAGAGGAAAGGAACGAAGGAGGGATGAGATATACAGTGAGAAAGTCAAAGCAGAAAAGCGGAGAGAAGAGAGGAACAGAAAAAGTCAAAAGAGAACAAGAGAAGACAAGCAAGCGGATTTTGGCTGCATAAAACAAGGACATATACACCTCCTCCTTCTATAGACACATATATATATATATATGTGTCTATACAGGTAGTCTATGTAGGCATAGACTGCCTGTATATGCATATCTATCTATCTATCTACAAATGCACACATGTAGAAGATACACCCCAGAAATGTGTATGGACGAGAGATAGAGTAGATGCGTAAAGAGTGACCAGTCACTGCTATGTAGATGGTGTGGAGAAGGAGAAGCTTCCTTTCATGCATCTTCTTCTCCTTCGTCCTTTTGTATTCGAAGAGAAAGAAATTCATTCTATTCCCCGCCTCTTTCTTGATAAACCCCCTCATTCTCATGACAAGGCCTCTGCCTCTCTCGGGATGTTCGCACGTATACCCATGAACCTCCACAAATACACACACATAATATAAAGACACATAGACAGATAGATAGATGCATAGATACACGTACACATCTATCTAGCGATCTATCTATCTATCTCCATACACATATCTATATCTATATAAACAAGAGAGAGGGAAACGAAGACTGGCCGAGAGAGAGAAGTTCGCATGAAGGAGTTGGTGTGCTTTGTGTGTTTCGCTTTTCATGAATTAGTCCGAGTCTTCGGCTTATATTCGGAGACAACGACGAGAAAGAGGAGATCAATACAAGTAACGAGAGAGTTTGTCTTATTTCTTCTTACATGCTGCCGTGGAGTATTCATGAGGACATATAGGAGGGAGAAGATAAGCGTGATAGACATAGGCAGGAGTCAAATGCGCCGAATTGCGATCCTACAGGGACATACACAACACACAGAAAAATAGAC
>NW_027159224.1:10137-10310 GCF_002600585.1 Cystoisospora suis
CCATACATATGAATATACCCATATATACTTATAGACAGATGTCTATCTACCTACATACATGCTACATAGTATTTCGCATACTGTGAGGCTTTCATGTATGTATTTCTATACGATAAATGGAAAGAACTCAAAGTCTTTCTGTATGTGTAGAGATATCGAATACCATCCCCGGC
>NW_027159225.1:0-11873 GCF_002600585.1 Cystoisospora suis
TCTATCTATCTTTAATCTATCTATCTATCTTTAATCTATCTATCTATCTTTAATCTATCTATCTATCTATCTTTAATCTATCTATCTTTAATCTATCTATCTTTAATCTATCTATCTATCTAGTCAAAGACCATGCACGTCTCCCTCACCATACCTTCATCGTCCTTCTTTTCTTCTGACTTTTTCTTTTTCTTTCTTTCTCAGTTTGTGCGTCTGGGGATAGTTCGGTTAGGTTTCTATTTACCTCGGCTCTCTCCACCTGGCTCTTCTTATTTAGGAGCAGGAGGATTCCATGAGACAGATTCTCTCTTTGACTCTTCTTCTTCGTCGTCCTTGCCTAATAGAAAGCCTTTCTCTTCACTGCATGCACTTCAGCAAGGGGAAGGCTTCGGGCCCTATAGAATCGATCCAGCTATAGATGAATGCGGAGGAGATATGCAAGTCGCTATAGCCGTCCCTGTAAGAAAGAAAGAAAGGACGTTTTTCTTTTCTTTTAGACAAGAGGGTTTCTGTCTCGTCTCTTGGCGACTATCGTGATCCGGAGGTCTCTCATTTCTCAAATAAGCCTATCATGTATGAATATGTATCCATATGTATGTAGGTGGGAATATGGATGAATATGTAGACAGGGTGTGCATGTATATGTGAATCCATACTTACAGATCTCTCTTTCTCTATGTGTATATACGTATGTGTGTATGTATGTGCATCTCTATCTATGCGAATGTGGATGGCTATTTTGCAGCGTGTACATACAGAGAGCTGTACATACACACCTATGCATGCATCTCTCAACGTCCATATGCTTCGCGGGTGTCTCTATCTGTACGTTGGTATATATATATATATATATGCATGAATCGAGCTTGGTATATGAATCTATGTAGAGGTGTAGGAGTAGCTAGTAGAGAATAAGACAGAGAGAGAGAGAAAGACGAAAGTAAGGAGACGAAAAGCGGATGAGAAAGAAAGATGTCGTTGCTGGCACTCATTATAGATTGACTGAAAAAGGAAAAGCACTTCTTCTTCTTTTTGTCTCGGATCGATGGGGAAGATAGAGAAAGCACAGAGCACCCACATTAACCAGCAAGACTTCCCCTTCAATACATTCATAAAATCTCACTCTCTCTCTATATGCATGTATATATATATATAGATTGAGTATATATAAGTGTATAGGAGCAAATGCGTGTATGTATATGTATGTGTATGTGTGGAGCTTTAGATATAGAGGGAGAGGAATAGTGTAGGATGTGTCTCCATGTGTCTCTTACAAGAATCTATCATGGGGCTTCTTTCAATGAGAAGACAAGATTCTCATCCTGTCTTTCCTTTCTCCTTCTTCTCTCTATCTTTCTCTGTTTTATCTTCTTCTTTTCCTTCTCTCTGTCTCTGTCTCTCTTTAGCTTGAAGAAGTGAGCAGCGCATTCATCAACGACCAGGATGTACAAGGGCTCATCTAGAAGAAGAAGAAAAAGAAGAAGAAGGAGGAGATTTTATGTCTTTCTCTATCTATCTTTCAATGTATCTCTCATCTATCTGTCTATCTTGATCTGTCTGGTGGAAGGGGTGTTGTCTTTATCTCTAAATCTGAGAGAGACTGAGGAGACAGCACGACCTCCACTTCTTACTCTGAAGAGAGAGAAGAAGAAGAAGAAAGAGAAGAGAAGAGAAAAGAGAAGAAGAGATAGATTGGACTCTTCTCGTTTTCGTAGGCTTGTCAAATGTTTGAAGCTCTTTCTTTTTCTTTCTTCTCTCTTCTTCTTCTTCGCTTCTTTCTTCTTTTTTGCCTCTCTTTTCTTCTCTTCAACCTTCGGTGTATCTACACGACACACACATTTCCAGATATCTCTCTTCGCTATATACCTCCTATCTCTATAGATGTATATGTGTATACAGATAGATATATTTTAGCGAAGAGAGATCTTTGGTGTGTTTCTTTGAATTTATAGATAGATCTGTAGATATGTCTGTAAGACGATAAAGAGAAAGAGAGAAATTGTCGAGAAGTGGGAAAGAGACTTTCTGGGAAGATAGAGATCTCTTGTCTCATTTTTTCTTCTTCTTGGATCAACAGGTCTTGTCTATACACTTGGCTATTTTCTACATGGATGGGTTTCTTTTCTTCTTCCATAAGATCTGTATCGGGATTTCCTTCCTTTGTCTTGAAAGAGAGATCTTCAGTTCTTTCTTTTCTTTTTCTTCTTCTTCTTCTTATGCTTCACCTAGCCAATCCCTTCGTGTCGGTATCCTTTAGAGGCTTTAGAGGCGTCGGATTCCATGGAGATTTACACATACGTGCATAGGAAGAGAGACACAGCTGGATAGTTTCAGGGTGTATATACACCGTAATGAGTATGGCGCAGAAAGAGTTTGGAATATACATGATGTACCTGCTTTCTAGGTACTTTTTCTCTTTCTTTCTCTTTTCTGTAAAGAAATCTAGAGAGAAGGAACAAGAATCCGCGGCAGTATTAGTAAGAAGAAGAAGAGATCCAGGCATATAGATCGAAGATAGATTTATAGATCGAGTCTAATCTATGTGTATATACACCCGGTTTTCTGCATGTCTTTTAACTTCACATGCACTCTTTAACTTCACATGCACTCCTTTCACTTTTCTCTTCTTTAGTGCGTCACTTCAAAAAGCTCCACAAATAAAAAGGAAGAGAAAACCCAGGAACTCCTATCATCATTTTGAGGTGTCTGTACACTCGAAATTTCAACCATATTTTCTTCCACTTATCATCCCCCCCCCCGATCGATCACTTGAGATGTCTTGGGTAAATTAAGTTATCTTGTGTCTTGGAGAAAAGTCGATCTTATCTATCTTAATTCTCGTTATGCGGATCAGGAAGGGAGCTTAAGTCGACAAGAAAGAAGATGAAAGATCGTTTTTCTTCTTATCGGAAGATAGAGATATACTAATGGAGCAGGAGTCGTCCCAGGGGGTGACAGATGCTCGTGAAGATTCTTCCTTTCTTCTTCTTCTTCCGTCTTCTTCTCTCTGCATTCTTTCATAGACTTTAGATCATCGATAGGTCTTTTTCCATCTTCATCTCTGTCTTCTTTCTTTTTGTTCTCTTCGCACTTTCCATTCTTTCCTGACCCGTTTCTCTTGCCTCGTTCCATTGATCAAAGTATCTTCTCTCTATGTATCAACATATGTTTGAATAGCATATATATGTATATATATATACATATATACATAGATCTTGTATATGAATTTTGTCTATCTTTAGTCTAGCTATCCTAAGTATCTATCTGTCTTTATTTATCTATCTATTCATATATCTAGGTAGCGGCTAAGCAAGGAAGGCTAGAGAGAGAGACTTTCGGAAGAGCGAGAGAGGAGCAAAGAGAAGGGACGGAGAAAAGAAAGTGAAGAGGCGAGAAGAAGAGAAAAAGGAGAAGAAAAAGAACTTCTTCTCATGATGATCCCTTTATGCAACCTCCGAAGGAGGTTGACTGGCTAGCTAGCTAGCTAGTCGATTGAATGCATGCATTGCAGTGTACGGACACAAGAACGAAGAAAAAGAAGAAGCGGAAGCATGGAGTAGGATGTAACAAAGCATGCTAGTCTTTCTTCTTTTCTTCTGCTGTTGAAGAGAAAGACTCGAGAAAGAAAAGAACACAACAGCCCTATCTCATCTTTTCTTCTTCTTCGTTTTTCTTTCTCTTCTCAGCTCAAAGAAATAGAGAGAGAGCACACGAACCACATAGAGAGTTGCAAGGCGAAGGAGCTTGTCATTCTTCAGGCTCTCTATGATGTATGAGAATGATAGATAAAGAAAGGAAACAAGACAGACGAGAAGAGGGGAGAGTCAAATGGGGGGTCTCCTCTTATCAGTAGAGACACATCTCTCCAGATCCTCCCTATGAAATAATACCTCTCTCCCTCTCTCTTCTTTTTTCTCTCTTCTCTTCATCTTCACTCGACTTCCCAACTTGCAAATCGAAAGAAGAGAGAAAAAAGTGCATGTCTATCTTCATTCATACTGTCTACTACTACTACTATTCTCTACAAGATGTCCTCCTATCTTGGCTCTTGTCTCTCCTTGGAAGTGCCTTTAGACGCCAACCCTCTCTCTCAACCCTTTCAAAATAACTTCTCACGCATCAATCACAGCAACATACACCTATATATATAGAGAGAGATATACATATATATATATATATCTATATAGATAGATGCAAATGCCGTGCATGGGTACGAAGATTTCTATGTGTATGTAGATATGGGTGTTGTCTTGAAGCCTCTTGAGAGTTTCTATTCTTCTTTAGAAGCCATTGCTCTTATTCTATTCTTCTTCCTGCCGATATGAACTACACCCTTCACGGACCAACTCCCTTGTATCACCTGTATGTGTATCTACGCACATTCGTTCATATATGCATACATATCTAGAGAGAGAAAGTGTAGACAGGCGCATCCACTTATAGGTCGATAAGGTGGTCCCTACATCTGGAGAGATGAATGAAGAAGACCGGCTCTCCAAATCGCTTGGCAAGGGGAGTGTTAGGATTCTCTTCTTGATGTCTCGCTATCTCCCTATCTATCTCTGTATCTCTCTATCACTCTCTCAAGCAATCGAAGAGAGAGAGAAGACTAAGATCACACTCCTTCCTCTTCACCTCTCTCTCACTGTACATACATCAATACATAAGTATACACCTTTCTCTAATCGATGGCGCTACACATACATATATATAAATGAGAAGAACTTCACACTTCTAGTCACCCTTATATCTATCTTTAGTCTAGGTATGTATCTACCTCTCTCTATACATCTTTACCCACGTGTATGTACGTCTCCTCCCTATGAACTCCCCATGAACACATTTGCCCTCGTACGACTCGCCTCTAGAAGAAGATATCAAAAAAGACAGAAAAGACAGTCTGTCTCTCTTGGAGACAGCTGAGTTGTCTCATAGAGACCAAGGGACCTCTCTCAAGGTGACAAGGATGTGAAGGACAGAAAGAACTAGGCTAAATTCCATAGAGCTGGAGATATACATATACATACCTGCATAGATGGATAGATTGAAGATAGACAGATCGACTACAAAAGTAGATAGATGATAGATACGTAGATAGATAGGGAAGATAGACATAGATGAGAATAGGTAGATACGGATCGATCGAACCTTGGTGTGTCTTTAGAAGACTATATTGACAAGGATAGAGGAGAAACAGGAGGGACCCAGTCATCACTCTCTTCTCTCTTGACGAAAAGAACAGTCTTCACGTTTATGCACATCTCTATCTTCCGTGAAGTATCTACCAGTCTCTATCTTTCTTCTTTCTCTCTCCGTTGTTACGTCGAGACAAGCGCCGAGTCTAGTTCTTCTTCGATGGCTGTGAATCGATATAGCCGTACAGCCGTGATGTGCTTACTATCTATCTGTCCAGGTTTGTATGCATTCATCATGTATCTATATGTATCTCAATCTGTATAGAGTCGACTTAGGTTCTTTCTTTCTTTGCAGCACCTAGGAAAAGAGAGAAAGCGAGAAAGAGAAAGAAAGACACGTCTCTTCACTTCGATTCTCACACAACACCTGGATGAAGAGTCTTCTTTCTTTCTTCTCTTCTTTTCTTCTTCTTCTTCTGCTACGATAGCTTCCATTCTATGATCTTCCTCTCTCTTCTCTGATACCTTTCTTCTCTTCCTTTCTCTCATCTACAGTATCAGAAGGAACCCTGTCAGTATCAAAACGATCAATTTCTCTCTCACAAGGAAGTTTCTTCACCTGATAAGAGCCACCATGAACACCATGACAGGGTGTCCATCTGAGGTGTATGTACACCTCGGAGAAAGACCACCGTGATAAAGATATCAAAAGCTAGTCTCTTCTCCCTTTCTTTCCTCTTTCAACTTTGTGATCTTGAAGTCTTTTCTTCTTGAGTTAGAGAAAGAAAGAAGAGAAAGAGAAAGAAGAAGAAGATGAAGCAAATGAATGGAGATCGAGAAGGCTCGTTGCTTTTGCCCCTTCTCTCTCTTCATCCTTCTATACACGTCTACAGTACCTGTAGTGCATGCATCTCTTTGATAGGACGGCTTCGAGGTGTCTCTACTTACCACACATACACAACACTTGGCCTTTCTTTGAAACGAGAAAAGATCCCCTTTCTGTCTCTTCAAAAGAAAGTGACTGAAAGAAGAGGAAGACGAAGAAGAAGAAGAATAGTGGAGCTGCTCTCAAACTCACGGTCACTTATTGAGAAAAGGACTTCTAAAGTCTTCTTCTATCGAACCATATTCTTCTTCTTCTTCTACTTCTTCTTTATGTTGTCCTTTATATCGTGGCTCTAGCGATATCCGTGTCTATCAAGTGAGAAGGAGAGGAGGAACAAGAAGAAGATCTATGTATGTATGTCTATGGTATTTGAGTGATCTTTCTCCATCCGTTTTTTTTCTTCTTTATTCTTCTTCTCTCTTCTCTCATTCATCGATTACTTGCTGTACACATGCATATACACATAAAGAGAGAGAGAGAGAGAGTCTAGAGATCGAGTAACCTTCCTCTATACATCTGCTTTTCTATCTCTAGATTCTTCCTCTTTTTCTTTGGAAGAGTTCTGTCTCTCTTGTCTTCTCTTTGTCAACCGAATGCTTGAGAGTTCTTCTTTATCTTGATCTTCTTCTTTATCTTCTTCCTGACCTTAATCAACACACCAAGAAAGAGAGAGAGAGACTCCTCTTACACGTCAACAAGACATAGAGACGTGTGTAAGCTTCACGTCTTCTTTGGAATTTCTTTCTTTCTGTCTCTCTCTCCTTCTCTTTCTCTTCTTTCTTCTCCCTTTATGAACGGATAGCTCTTTCGCGACGCACTTCTCGTTTTCAGAGCATACGAAGAAGAGAAAGGTGTATAGCATCTCGGAAAAGAAGAAGAAGAGCTAGATAGACATGAAGATAACGGAAAGAAGAATAAGGCATGATTCTTCTTCTTCTTCTCTTTCTCTTCCTCTTCGGGCCTCTCTGTCTGTTTCATTTTCTCCCCTCGATCTTTCTTTGCATGCGCAAAGGAATGAAAAGACGAAGAAGAAGAAGAGAGAGGTCGAGAAGGAGAAGAGATCGACGGCGCCTTCTCTCTTTGATATGAAGAAAGCGGACGTGGTCTTTTCTTCTGTACGACAGAAAACTGAGAAAGAGGGAACCGATTGAGAGAAGCGACGTGACTATCTAAGGCTATAAGTTGCCGGTTTCTCTCAAATAAAGAGCGAAAGTTGAAGAGGCTCTCCACCTGATGCGGATGAACAAGAGCCGATAAAGCTCTCTTATCTCCTAGCACCTCCTACAGACGAAAAGAGAGCAGAGAAAAAGAAGGGGGGAGAGCTTCTCAAACAAGAAATAAAGAAAGAAAGAATCTTCTTCTTCTTCTCTCTGGGGTGCAAATTCACCTTCTCTTCATCTTCTCTCACCCTTCCCGTGTCTCCACATGTCTGTCTTTTTATGGCGGTACTCCACTATAAACTCATACACATGTAGATACACAGAGAGATATATGGTATCTCTTACTCTAGAGACATATACAGGTAGATAGATAGATATATGATACCTCTTACTGTAGTCATATACATATCTTATCATGCTGTCTTTCTTTATATATAGATCTATACATACAGGTCTATTGGAGGTTGGAGTAGGTTCGGCTTATATAGTGAATCATAGCCTAAATTACGGACGTTTGACTTCGTTCACGTGAATGGTATCAGTAGAAAACTTCTTCCTTTGAACTAGGCGGAAGACAGACAGATGCAGATTGTCCCAAGATAGAAGGATTGGAGATAGAGAGATTACGATAGATAGGTGGAGAGATAGATGCTGATAGAGAGAAGTGACCAGAGAGAATGACCTCTACTTGAAATACATAGAGAGATAGAGATAGATAGATCGATAGATCGATTGAAGATAGCTACATAGCTCGATACCTAGACATGATCCTAGAATTCGATAGACACAGCGATGACCCATAAGGGGGAGGAGTATCATCTATATACCTACAGATATATCAAGATCTATAGAGATATCTATCCTCCACTTCAAGCGCCTTGTTTCTTTCTGGAGAGATCTGATCGACGCTGGGGTGTATGTACACCTGGTTTCTTTAAGTGTGTTTTATTGTGGACGTACAGTGAGATTTTTATTTGGATTTGCATGCGCTAGGAGTTTGATCGCCGTTTTCGGTCCGATACCGTGACACCCCTCAATCCCGTCGACTGCATCTCCTACAAGAGCTAAATAGTCACGCAACTGATGTGCATGCACACCTACATAATAAGAAGAAGGATGAAGAAAGAAGAAGAAAGAAATGAAGAAAGAGAAGAACGAAGACAGAGACGCACATATATATATATATATGTATACATGTATGTATATGTGTGTATATATATGTATTGTATACATGGATAGAGCAGAGAGAAGAAGGTTTGGCTACTCTAGGGTTGAATGTTCTCCAGTAGATAGAGGGGCTCGAAGCAAGGAAAAGATAGAGAGGTCGAAACTAGATAGGAAGAGAAAGAAAGGAAAGAGCCAGAGAGGAATTCTATAGAGGAGTAGAGGAACAGTAGTAGGTGTAGGGGAGGTCTTCAGACAGACCTATACTAGCCTTCTCCATTCCAAGGATTTCTATACACACATCAGTATCTATCTCTACCTCTCTCTATCTCTCTATTCGCAGAGAGAGGGAGAGACGCGCGTGCGTATGGATGCATGCACAGAGACACAGATGTATAGGTAGATGTAAATAGAGCGATGCGTCATCCCTCACTGTGAGGCAGGCGAGAAGAAGAGAAAAGTCTTGACTGTCGAGGAAAGTGTACATACACACCGCACAAAGACCTGAAAGCTTTCCTTCTTTCTTTCTCTTTCCTTTCTTGCTTATTGTTGACCTTCAGCAGGGCACGTTTCAGAGAGCGAGGATACATATACATTGAATAGCACATACATACATATATACATACACACGCATATACACACGCATATGTATATGTACAAGCATCGGTCGATACTTCCTCCACCCCACATACCCAGAGATTCACAGACACGTCATATAAACACATACACCCAACACGTCCCTCTCACTCTGTAAATGCACATATACCATATATCTATATATATATATATCTATATCTATATATATGGAAGAGACGTATATGTGCGGCTTTTTTGACCTCTGCGAGAGAGAAAGGAGCGTGTGTATCTGCATGTGCGTGTATGGGAGGTGTGTATGAAGTGTCGATCTTACCGTAATGGAGATAGACCCAGCGCTCATCTACAAGAGTAAGTTTACGGTGCAACTGCATAACCCACACCTTAGGCCGAGGAGAGAAGTTAAAGAAAGAAGAAGATAAAGGCTTCATAGATTCGCCTTCCCTATGAGAAGAAGAGCTTGCAGGAAGAATTTGAGCTCGTAGCTCTTCTCTTTCTTCCTCCTCTTCTTCGTCTTCGTGAGTATTGGGAATGCCATTCTTGTTACTTGTCTTCTTCTTCTTCTTTATCTGCGGTGTCTTTCTCTTCTTCTTCTTTTTTTCTTCTTTTTCCTCTTCTTCTTCTTTGCTCTTCTCTTGCTGGGTCATGTGTCTATCTCTCTTCTTCGAGCTCGAGAGAAAAGACTCGTTGAGAAGAGATCGCTGATAAGGATAGGGGAGAGATTGATGCATGGATGGATTATATTCGAAAGAAGAAGAAGAAGGCTCTAGAGAGGATGGCGCATCGCGTAGAGAAGGAGGGGCCGTCATGTAGTTATGCTGAAGAACCTGTACATACACACCATAGATGTAGAAGAAAGAGATACATAGATAGATATATAGATTAAAGATATATAGATAGATAGATACATAGAAGAGAGATAGATAGATAGATAGAAAGATAAGTAGATAGATAGATAGATAGAAAGATGAAGAGATAGATAGATAGATAGATGAATTGAAGGGAGAGGACGAGATTTGTATGTTTTCGACAGGTAGTGAAGGAGATAGAAATGTCCTGCATGTCTTCGTCATTTTCTTTATCTCTCTCCTTTAGCTCATCTCTGTACATACACATTCTTCCTTGCATATCCATACATACACGCACATACATCTTGCCATACATACAGCTACAGAGAAATCTCTAGACACCCCTCTACCCGCACATGTGGAGCACTGTATTCTGACGTATACACACACATACGTATATACACCTCTATACATATATATATATATATATGTGTATATATATATATATATACACATATATATATATATATATAGTTCATGATAGAACTCAATAGGAGAGTAGAAGGCTATCGACTGCAGAGAAGAGAAGAGAAGAAGAGAAGAGGAGAGAAGAAGAAAGGACAAAAGAAGACTGAAGGGACGCCAGAAGCAAGAGAAAAAGAACAGAGAGACATAGAAGACAGAAGCAGAGACCCACACGTAAAGATAATCGAAGGCTTTCATTATGAAAGAGGAAGAAAGAGAGAACGAGAGAGAAAGGTCTACCTGAAGTAGATCTTTATCGGATGTGACAACGATAACTTCTTCAAAGAACTCTCTCTCCTCATTCTCTCTCTTTTCACTCCATGGAGAATTTGTCTTCTTCTTCTTCCTCTCTCCTTCCTTCTCTTTCTTCTTCCTCTTCTCTTCTTCTTTCTCTCCTTTTCTCACTCGTAGATCTTCTTCTTTATCTTTCTGCTCTGTAGATATGCCGTGCTCTCTCTCTCCTTTTAGGCCGTCATTTGCGTAACTTTTCTCGATCCCCCCAGTCAACCGTTCTCTATCATAAATCTCTGCTCTTTCTTCTTCTTCTTCTTCTTCTTCTCTTAGTCTTTCACGATGCGAAGAAGAGAGAGAGAGAGCAGAGAGAGATTCTTTGCATGCGCGCTGAACGAGAGTGGCTATAACGTCGTCCGCCTCTACTCCATCTTCAGACAACGTACTAATCCCTGCCATAAGAAGAAGAAGAAAAGGTAAAAGAAGAAGAGGAAGAAGAGAAAGTAAAAGAGAGAGAAGTAGGAATGAAAGGTAGCTCCGTACACACGATGTGTATGAGAAGGCTCAGTCTATACAGTGAGAGATAGACAAGAAGGCAAACAGAGAGCTATCATCAAGTACTACAGACATACACACATAGACTACACATACAGATAGAAATACATAGATAGATACGTAGATAGATAGGCTGAAGACAAAGATATACATAGACAGATAGATATATAGATAGCGAGAGACGTACATAGAAAGAGAAAGAGAGCTGAAGATAAAGAAGAGCGATCGGGAGAGAAAGGAGAGACAAACCAAGAGAGCCAAAGAGAGAGTGGGTACATGAAGATAGATACATCACTACAGAGAGAGATTTCTGTCTACATCTCTACACATACACCTATAAATATATAGAGATATATATATATAGAGAGAGAGAGAGCGAAGAGAGTGTGGGATTTACCGAGAGAATGGCAAAGCCTTCTGATAGCTCTGAACTGCTGCTGTAGACCTGCAGGAGCTTCGGATCGATTTCCCTTATAGCCGTCAAAAATAGCTAGACGGGAGTCTCGGCTTGAAGAGCTATCAAACACGATCACGATATGAGAAGGATCCATCAAGGCTCGCCTTATCTGAAAAGAAAAAGAAACACACAGAGAGAGACAGAAAAGGATGAGAAGAAGAAGAAGAAAAGAGACAAAGAGAAAGAAAAAAGAAGGAAAGAAAGAAAGAAAGACAGAGAAGGAAAGGAGAAAGAACACCTTACGACTTTTGACCACTATGGCTCTACAGACTGAAGGAAATCCAAACAGATATCCTCCACTCTACATAAAGACCTATCGATAGACATCTACCTTGACGCCTATCTATCTCTCTTTGATCTATCCATCTTTAATCTATC
>NW_027159225.1:12048-12569 GCF_002600585.1 Cystoisospora suis
ATCTCTCTTTAATCTATCTATCTTTGATCTATCTATCTATCTTTAATCTATCTATCTATCTTTAATCTATCTATCTATCTTTAATCTATCTACCTTCAATCTATCTATACATATATAGACAGAGAGAGGGGTAAGTGGATGAAGAGAGTGTAGAGGTAGATGTGTGACGGGAGGAGAGGTGTGTATGTGTTTCTCTACAGAATCTGCTCTTTTCTCTGAGGCATGCAAAGAGACAAGAAAAGCACCCTGTCTCCTCCAAGGGGCATCCTAACTGTACATACACTTCACTCTGTCCACACGAAAAAGAAAGAGCTCACACATAGAGAAAAGACGGAGAAATTGAGGAGAGATAGATTAAAGATAGATTAATAGATAGACCAAAGAGAGGTGAATACATAGATCAAACATACATAGATAGATTAAAGATGGATAGATTAAAGATAGATAGATTGAAGATAGATAGATTGATTAAAGATAGATAGATAGATAGATTAAAGATAGATTAAATATAGATAGATAGA
>NW_027159226.1:0-345 GCF_002600585.1 Cystoisospora suis
TGCCTAGTTAGGGACACCAAGCAGCAAGTTATGGCTTTATTGGACCGGAACGGGAAGCTAAGAAGACGGGTGGAGTAACCGAAGCCAGAACACGATGATCTAAAGACCCCAGAACGATTGGCGAAGCCAAAGCGATCCATAGATCACTTCGGGACCGCACGGTTCAAGAACGTATTTAAAGGAACTAACGCCCAAGATGCCGTACAGGCAATCTGGCCTTCTCTAGACGGCATCAGCAAACGTTGCTACAAGGATCTGAAAGCGAAAGAATGGCAGTCACCCGTAGACTGGACCTCGAGATCTATAACCAAGACACTCAACAACCACCACGCGGCGGCGCAAGAC
>NW_027159227.1:0-393 GCF_002600585.1 Cystoisospora suis
CGGCGAGAACGTAATTCTCGGGGGTTTGGGAAACCGAGAACGTCCATGGCGAAAGATGAAGAAGGACGGAGCCGAGGGAAACCGAGAACGACCGAAGAAGCCGGAAGAAAGCAGAGAAATTACCTATTGAGGCAGCTCGAATTAGCGAAAACGGGCAATAACGACCGCGTGCCCGAGCGAGCGAGAGAGAGAATCCAAGAGCTATTTTACCCTGGGGTGCAGGACCCGGGCCACCTATCCAACCAAACACGAGGAAATTGGAACTCGGGGAACACGAATTTGGGGTCGGATCAAGGAGAAACCGCGCGAAGTCAGGGAAAACTGCTCGAGTTCGACCGCCACCGGGCGACCGGCGAGCGGCGACCGAGCCCGACGGGAGCGGGCCCAACCCTA
>NW_027159228.1:0-126 GCF_002600585.1 Cystoisospora suis
GGCGGCGTAGGCGACGCGAGGGTGATCCGCTGGGGATGTTCACGCTTCTGGCGGGCTGAATTTGCCTTGTCCGGGGCCGTTCCTTTCCTGGTATGCTCCTGTTGAGCCCGACTCTTGATTATTAGG
>NW_027159228.1:463-2233 GCF_002600585.1 Cystoisospora suis
CTTAGGGCGATTGGGCTTGCGCGTCCTGCCTCGACCTCAACCGACTTGAGTTGACCCTTTGGGTCACTGTTCCCTTGTGGCCTGGGGACTTCTCCGTCCCAAACCTGCTCCTCTCCACTCTCCACAAGTTGAAACACTGAGAAGCCTTCACCCACACTCGTTCCTTCTCACTCACACTTCTGATCAAACGAATTCTCCTTCTGTTTACCCTTCCTGGCACTTCATACACTCCCTAGCGCACTCCTAAGCCCCAGATCATCTTAGACTACTTAACACTGCCATTAGCTACACGTACCTATCAGCGTTCTTTGGTCTCACTACCTTCATGAGACTCACTACGCTCACACCACTCCTTTTCACACTTGTCCACACTGTTAGGTCACACTGACTATGCGTGTTGTTGGGACGGGGCAGAGTTGAAAACTCTGACACCTCTTCCCCCCTTTTCGAAACTCCGCTCCCCCTCCTTTGACACGGCTCTCCTTCTTCTCAAGGCACGTATTTTCATCGTTGAGTTCTTTCTTCACAACTATTGGCCATGAAGTATAGGTCCACACACCAGGTGTTCTCCTTTCATAAATCTCCACGTCATGTTCTCGATTTTGGAACTTGTCACTCACTTCTGAGGCTCTCACAGATTACGGTTGACCCACTTGTGACTTGTGACTTGGCTCTCACGTTACGTTCCACTCTTTCGAAACACATCACCCTCTTTGGTCTGTCCCTTGGTTGTCTTAGCGTACGAGGATCTCCTGAAACTTGCTTTTCCGCCCTGTTTGGCACTCCTGAATTCCCCTGGAACTGATCTCCCTGCATCAACAACTTCCACAGGGTTCACTGACGGTCTTAAAAAACATGGACTACATCTCTCTTTGATGACCGTACCCTCACCCGAGGCACATTCTTTGTTAACTCGCTCCTAGTTGCACTGGTATGTTGATTGACGATGTCACTGTAGGCTATTCATTGTTTGTCTATACTCTGGTTTCATGAACAGGAACTCGTACGACATCTTGGAAAACAAGCTTTCTGTTTTTACCTCTTGTTGTACGTTCCTATGCATTCTAATATAGGCAGAACTTCTCTCGCTGTGAGTTTCCAGGTCATTACTGCATGACGTATCATGTATTTTCACGGTTTGGCTAAACTGTTCATCACGATTATTTGTCTCGAGGTGGTACACGACCAATTCCTTCATGTAGTCGTCAAGGTCACATTCGTTCTTTATCACACACTATAGATGGCTCTGCTGCTTCTATTACTGACGGTAGTTATTAGGGCATAAAGTAACTATTCAACATCCCTCACATGCATTTCCCCCTTTTTTTATACTGATAGTATTCATTACACATGCTCACGCTGGATTCTCTCAGTTGATTCAACACTTGGGAGTTGCTGGAACATTGGATTCCCTTTTCCCTCTCGAAGACTTCTTGCATGAGTCAGTCCACATAGTCCTTGACAGATGCCACGGTATCACTAACATGTGTTCCACCCCTTTATTCTTGACTCAGGACCTTCTCCCTTTGAATATAGTCAATACATGGATTCACATACCTTTCTAATGTATTCCTCAGCTTGGGTTGTCGAGGGACTCTGTGATGATTCTTGGTGTCCCGAGACTNNNCTGATTGTCTCCCATAGTCCGTTGAACTCGCGTTGGCCTTGGTCACCTTGAACCAGTACCTTCGGCGAAGAACCTAGAAAGTCGATCTAGCCTCTTCGGCGGCTAACTCGGCGTTCTGGCAGTCCAGTTTGTGTGCCGCACCT
>NW_027159229.1:0-192 GCF_002600585.1 Cystoisospora suis
CAATCAAGCCAAAACGTTAGGCTTCACTAGAAGCCATCCATTTATTGGCAGTTCCCGCACTTGGAACGCGTTTTTTACACAAAAACACCGACTCCCCTATGCACACGGCACATCACGGGCCGCCTGGCCTAGCTCGACGGCTCCGGCCCGCGGGGATTTCGTTTCGCTTCTGCGTCGGACGCAGACTGTGGG
>NW_027159229.1:655-1057 GCF_002600585.1 Cystoisospora suis
CTGTTGATTAGGCTCCCTTAGGAGCCCTAACACTGCCTATCTGGAATCCACGGACCGTAGTTTCCCCCTCCCCGTCCGTGGGTCAGCTTAGCTATCCGTATATTGGTCCTTGGCGTTTGGCCAATGTCTGGCCTTTCTCTTCTTTGGCTGTTTTCTTGATCTTTACTGAGCTTCATGGCTCTAGGTCGGTTTTTCTGTTCTTATTAACGTTATTGAGCTCCCCTAGGAGCCCTACTGATCTAGTGTGTACGTCGCGTGGCGGCCCTGCTACTTGGCGTGGCCGCGTGGGTGCGTCGAGAATTTCGCTTGTTGCGGTTTCCCGGAAAAAGGCCTCGCTGCCTTAATGCGGGATTCCAATAAGTCCTAAAATCCTAAAAGGTGCCTAACGCACCTCGAATTACT
>NW_027159230.1:0-163 GCF_002600585.1 Cystoisospora suis
TTCTTCTTTTTCTTTTGTCTCTTCACTTCTCTCCGATGGGTCTTTTTCTTCAGATGCATTCGTTCTTTCTCGTTGTTCCTCTCTTCATAAGAATGTATCGATACCCATTAGCTTATTCTCAAGCCATTCTGTCTGTAAGCCTTTCTCCAAGATCAACACGAGA
>NW_027159230.1:719-1081 GCF_002600585.1 Cystoisospora suis
TATAAATATATATATATATACCCAGCTTGTAGACACGTGAATGAAGATCGACTGATAAGAGATAAAGCTGTAGAGATGTATAAGGGTCACATACATACCTCTGCATCCATTGACTCTGGCTCGTGTAAAATGTGTCTTCTTATCAAGCATCTCTGTCTACACCGCCCTCACGTGTATATCTGTGTATAGGTATATGTATAGAACTTCTGTTGAGGACGGATTACATGATAAGTGCTTGTCTCCACAACAGAAACGACCTGTAGAGGAATATTCTTTCTGGTCTTCGTCTTTGCTTCTCTACATACTCGTCTTTGTACATATACGCGCACATACATCTTTTTCATATTCATACATACGTACAT
>NW_027159230.1:1445-1622 GCF_002600585.1 Cystoisospora suis
AGAGAGAGAGAGAGGGAGTGAAGGGTTGACTTATTCTTTATCTCTTCTTCTTTCGTCTTTGTGCAGTTTCTTCGAGCTAGAGAATTCTCAGGTCTCTTCTCTTCTCTTTGCTGTATGGGTTTACCTGAGGGGCAACTGCATGACAGAGGACAGACTTTTTGTTTTATCTCTTCTTCT
>NW_027159231.1:0-135 GCF_002600585.1 Cystoisospora suis
ATATATATATATATACATACACTCTTATCTAGACTGTATAGAGAGATGTTGATATATAAATGCGAAGACAAAGACGAGACTCGGCGACTGAAGAGATGGAGAAGAAAACACCGAAGAAAGAAAGGAAAGAAAGAA
>NW_027159231.1:545-807 GCF_002600585.1 Cystoisospora suis
GAAAAGAAGACTGAGACAGATAGAGAGAGAAGTCGATTTCTATGTTGTTTCAAGGAAAAGAAAGAATCCCTCGGGAAGTTGACTTCATATCAAACCCCCCCTGGCTTCATCAAATCTCTATCTCGCGACGCATGCGAAAGATGAAAACTGACAGGTGGGAGAGAGTCTCGGAGATAGGCAGACATAAAAGGACCCGCAACTATGAATATGTAGATGTGTAAATATGGATACGTATGTGCATGTACGTATGTATGAATATGAA
>NW_027159232.1:0-287 GCF_002600585.1 Cystoisospora suis
CAATTCTCGACTCACACCCATTTCCATCTTTCTGTGAAGACTTCCTGTCCTACTGAATGCGTTTCCTTCTTCAGGTGGTTCCCCGGCCATTATCTCTACCCCATCAATCCTGGTGCGTGGCTTTCCATTCTTCTGCTCTACTGCTTCCAGGTCGGTTTCTGCCTTTTCCCGAGGCTTCTCATTTGTCCCAAAACTCACTTGGCGGACTGTGTGAGTTTCTGTTTCTTCTTTTAGGGGAGGAGAGACTTTTTTTTCTGGAGAATTCAAGAGGGTTCTCATTTCTTTCG
>NW_027159233.1:0-343 GCF_002600585.1 Cystoisospora suis
TCCCGTGTCTCCATCGGGTGGAAGTAGGGGTGCTATCATCATCATCTTCTTCTTCGTATCCTTATCGTGACTTGTCTCTCCTTCCCCACTATTTCTTCTCTCACACCATTTACTGGTTCCACCTTAATCAAGCCGATAAACTCTACTTGGTTCCTCTTTATTTCCTTTCGAACCTTCTTTAAAGATACCAACTCTATTCTGTTGACTGCCTCCTTCTTCCTTCGAACTATCCTCTGCTTGGGCTCCTCCTCCTGATACACACCTAAGGCCTCTTCAACTGCTGAGGTTACGTGAAATGGTTGATCTTCCCTTTCTAGAACTTCTACCTCTTCTTCTGATTCCC
>NW_027159234.1:0-12667 GCF_002600585.1 Cystoisospora suis
GGACGGGGACGCAGACACTGGGAGGAGATTTCTTCTGTAACTTCTGCCCAGGCGCTGATCGATCGTCGGCATCATGAAGACGACGAACTGTCTGTAGCTCAGCAGGAGGCCGAAATCCCTTTCGAGCTCGATGGAGAAAACCTTTTTTTCCTCGGCCCGGAGTCGTCACCCAGTAGCCGCCAGTCTCAGGCGGCCTCCGCCTCTCGCGACACAACACGGGGTGGAGATGACAGTGGCAAACGGAAAGGGTGCTCATCCTCCTATTACTACGGCAACCCGAGCAGCGGAGTAGCCGGAGGAAGTGTTTACCGCACGAAGAAAAGACGGTTCGATGATGCCGCGGATACAGCCAGCCTGGTTGCAGCGGGGCAAGTGTGCAGTGGGGACACGTCCGATGAGAATTGCGTCTCGACAGCCGAAGAAATCCCGCACAGCTTCGGAGCGTCATCGGGAGGCAAAGGTAAGGAGAGGGGGATAGCGGGCAGGCAGTAACCGGCGTCCTAGCCATTCAAGGGTGAAGAGGAGACCTGGTCTGTATTCCTACCTCTTATGACGAAATCACAACAAACAGCACAATGGCGGAGCAGCAGTCTCGAGGGGAGCACTTGACGTTCTCCGGTGTTTGAGCTGTTGTCTCGCATACGGCCCTACCTGGAGCGAAGGACTGTACACCGTCGCTTCGTCTGTAAGGCGAAGACTGAAACTACTTTTCCGCGCCCGTCTGTAGGGTTGAAGTTCACGGAGTGGAAGGCAAAACGCCGTGTATAGATTCACTTCGCTCCGTACTGCAGAAGCTAGTAGTGAGTGCTTCCTTTTTCTTTCTTTGCCAGTCCCCTTCTTCGACATCGACGTCAGACAGTGTGGTCATTTGATTACATGATGCTTCTTGCGTTGTACAGCGTCGTTATTGGCGTGGTTCGTTTTTTTTTTCAGCTGCTGCTTGGTACAAAGCAGGCGGCACGGACAGAAAGACCATACCTCGCCTTCCCTCCCTGTGGAGACCTGAAGAATTAAGCGTTTCAGCGTGAGATAAGTAGCCCGTATATGCATAGACTTGGCTTGCTACTGTATGCCCTGGTAGTGAGTGATTTTTTCTTTCATCCTCTGTTGTTTACGAGCTCTGAGAGGAGAGTTTACACCAGGCTAGTTTTCCGTTATGCATATGTTCAGGCGGGTCTCGGCGAGGAGGCATGGGTTGTTCGGGACGCGGTGCTGGACACAGTTCCAGCGGTCTCCATACACGGAGCTTAGGGAGAAATTTGTATACACCGCCCTTCCAAAGTGGTCGCGGCGGCAGTACCTCTGGATGTCAGCAAGCCCCAGCAGGGTCTCTTTCTCTTTCAAGCGCATCTTCGCGGCTTTCCAATTCACACAGTTCTTTTAGTGGAATCTCGACTGCAGGTACAACCTGTGTGCCTGACTCTCCGAGCTTTTCATCGGGGGCGGGGAATATCTCAGAATCGTCTGCGGCTTCGTACTTCTTCGGCAGTTCCCGGCACCACTCCGAACTGTCGCCATCCGACAGTCTTAGCCAGTTGGCGGATGCGTGTAAAGCTGCGGAGGCTACTCAGAGCCCGCTCAGCTCGATGAGTAAAGAACTTCTTGCATCACTGGCTCAACATGGCGCGGGCTTGCGACAGAGTGGCGGAAAAGCAGGATCGCTGCTCCCCTCCCTCAGCGCTACTCTGCAGAACCATCTCGCGGCGGTGAGAGGCGCGATGGGAGGTAGTGTGAAGGGCGAAGAAAAAGGAAGCCGGACAAGTAGGTGGGGAAATGGGGGCTCATATTATCAGTGAGGGGGAGCTCGGGAGGGAGAAGTTGTCACATATTCGCGAAGGCGTTTGATAGTGGACGCTCATATTATCAGGGAGGGGGAGCTAGGGAGGGAGAAGTTGTCACACTGGGAAGGCGTATGATAGTAGCGCTAGGTTTCTCCAATCTACTGTCTTCGCTGTCAATACGCAACCTTCTACTATCCTATACCCCCATTTGGTAGACAGTTTCTCCGAGGCAACGCAAGCGGGGTACAACTCCGGTCAGGTGCATTTTCTTGTGTACGGTTTGTGCGTGCGCAACCTTTCGTGACGGAAGGGACTGGTGGGGCAGTTGTGGCAACAAGCGACTCCATCTTGGACGCGGGGGTTGCGTAGAGTCTGCTGCGAGCCCCAGACCAAGTCGTACCGTCAAGTCTGTTCTGCAGGAGAAGAAAGCCAATCCTTGATCTCCGTCCTAGTCATGGCCTGTTCACAACTGTGCGGGAAATCTCAGAAAACACCCGCGTTACGGTCGGCTTCGTTCGGTTGCAAGTGCTGCACGGACGCTCGCTATGCTTCAAGTGACGCCTGAAGGTAGATAGATATACTCTTCCTTTTTCTAGCATTTGCACGTCGACGCTAAAAACACGGTCGGAAGATACCCAGGTCTCTTACTTGCCGCTGGGTCTCCAAGCCGCCGAAGCTAGATGCTGCTTTCTCTAGACAGATCTACTGAGAGTGAATCAGAGGGGTCTGTGGTAGCAGTCGGGGGCTGTCTGAATGCAGTCATACTCGCATGCTTCCGTCCACTTCAGGTGGTGATGGTTTGTTTGTGCCAATCTGCTTGAAACCTGTGCAGGTCCGAATAGCGAGGGCGTGGAACCGGGTACACGACAGGGGGTGATTCTTCGATCAGGGTCGTCCGGTAGCAGCCTTCATGCGCAGGCGACTCCTCCCCTTAGTAAAGCACACAGGAGTCTACGAGCCACACTGCGGGATCTGTTTCCTCAGTCTCTTATTGCAGCAGGCGAAGGCAGTCTAGATGGCGGAAAGGAGAGTGGCATCTCTGTCGGAGGCGGTAGTGTACTAGGGGGAGATGAGAGTGGTTTCCCGGGGGGTCTCGGAATGGCTGAGGCAGCTCCTATAGGTGGAGGCCCTGCAGTAGATAATTGGGTCCAGGTAAGAAGCGGAAGGGGGTTGTCTAAGCATTTGTCACAGCATCCATTAGCGAACCTCCTTCATGCCTAGTCTCATGGACAGCTGCGTCGTGCCAGCTGCAGATTCTTTGCCAGTGGGATGGGGGTGATCAGTGTTGTCCTGTGTGAACACTTCTACGCTGGTAAGGTCTTTTTCGTACCAGGTAAAGTTTTCGTATCTTTTCCGATTTTCTAGTCTCCCTCTGCAGTGATCGAGTATATGCGGCCCTGCTCGCATTCCTACCCGGAATTCGAGGAAAGGATTAGTCTTTTGCTCATCGTAGGCTACTGTACTGTATCGCTGTTTCTTGGTTCGTCTGTGCATGCACGTCCACCTGTACCTCTTTGTCTCTGAGGAAGTATGTAATGGGAAGGATGTGAAGCACTACCTTCATAATCAGGATTTCTGACGGCTTCGGGTCGTCCGCACACAGCTTAGTTGCTTGATGGTGTCGACGCGTGTCTCTCCAGGGTAGCATTTCTGCAGTGCGTCGCTTAAAAACAGTTTTACTTACTACTACCTTCTACGTGGAAAGTACGCGCCGGGTTTCCTTCTCCCGAGTCCGGGATTGTACGGAAGGGGGAGCGATCGCACTTCTGCCTCAGAAAAGGCGAAGTTCTTCAGTACGCGGGGTTTAACCTTTCATTCGAAGTCTCTTCGTAAGCAGGCATGCTTGGCGGAGTTTCCGTGGCGTTTGTCCATTACTGAACCGAGGTCCTTTTTCTTCGAGATGCTTGGAACCACCGCGCAAAAAAAACCACTACATGTCACTACTCTTTCCTTTCTGTCTGTTTACACTTGTCTTCTCTTGTTGATTTCTGCCGTCTGCGCGTCTTGTTGGACGTCTTTTTCCGCAGTGCGAAGCTTGTAAGAAGTGGCGTCGGTTGCCGGCTTCGGTCGATCCGGAGCAACTTCCAGACACATGGCTATGTGCGATGAACCACTGGGATCCGCTTCACGATTCATGCGAATTACCTGAAGAAGAATATCGTGATACACTTCTTCCTCATGGGTCTGCTCTTCCTTCCTCTTCTGCAACTCCGTCGCCGGTCATGACTTCTGAAATCTCAAATCTTTTACTAGGGGGTAGTGGTGGTCTTGGCACAGGAGGGGAACATGATTCACTTCTCTTTGCCGCTGCAGCTGCTGCTTCTCGTTGTTCCCCGTTCGCTGACACCAACGTAGACAAAATGATTTCGACTAAGCCGTTAGCTGACGACTTCGCACCTATTGTGACAGGGGGTGATCCGAGCATCCTCTCGGCATCTAACGCGACTGGGGGTTTCGCGGGTGTCCGAGGAGGCGGTCCCGGAGGATTAACAGGTGCCGCCGGGAGTGGTTTGCTAATGAAGTCAGGCAGCCGAGATAGCGAAAGGTTACTAGGAGGAAGCGGCGTTCAGGGAGGAGAGTCAGGAGGAGGGCGAGGCGGTGGACGAACCCGAGGACGCACAACAGGAGGAGCGGCAGCAAGTCTCTGGGTGGATGAAGGAGAGGAAGAAGAGTTCAGTAAAGGTGGAGATACCGGCGGTAAGTGTGATGGAGAGGCAGCAGGGGTAGAGAGTGTCATCGGGGACAGGGGGGAAGGACGGGAGCCACGGCTAAGGGGTCACATCATAGGCAAGGTTAGTGCCAGTGAGAGGATGAAAGTCGGAACTGTTGTCAAGATGTCCTTCTGTCTTTACCTTTCTGAAACACAAGCCTACAAGGGTGGAAGAGACCGCAGGGTGGACGTTGTCTAACGTTCTGCAAAGGTATCTGCACGAATGTTTGGCTTCACTGCATGGTGCATCGGAAGATCTTTCGTTCACTCGTAGACCGGCGACGGGTAGAGTAGGTTTGACTCTTCGTGATGTGATCCGTCACTGTAGGGACGGTACTACTGGCTTCGGGCAGTGAGGCTAGGGGGATACGTGTCAAGGAAAAGATGCAGGACTCTCTCTCGTAGAGCTTGCATGTAGTTTGAGACAGTGCAGATGCTCTGCTTCTCAAAAGCGCAGCGGAAAGAGAGCTGAGCTCATACTACTTTGGTAGGAGATTTAGTTCCTCCCTAACACATGTGCCACCATCCAATGTATCTTGTCTTTCAGTCTGTTAGCTTTTGCAACTTGGTTTGTGTTATCCCTTGTTTCAGCTGCCGTTCGGGCATGAATACGCACTCCATCAGTTTTAGACTCCGGTGGAGGGAAACTCTTTGAGTATGAATTGTAGCTACCAGATTAGTGTCGTGCGCAGAAGACTGACACATGGATCTCCTGCCAAAGCCGGCTCATTCTCTTTGTGCGTACCTGTACTGTCTGTCTAGTCTTCAATAGTATCAGTTGACTTCTGCAATGAGTGAACGGGGTGTTACAGCTTTGAAACACATCTTACGATGCTGTCCCATCCGTGAGTGTGCTGTCATAGAAGGTCCAGGAAACAACCATGAGACAGCGTACGATCATTGTCAAAGCAAAGGAGTGTAGCAGTCGGCATGCATGCACCGCCGTGTCGGTGGTACAGATCATGAAGCATGCAAAAGTAACAGCTGCACGCGCTGCTGCATACTGCAGTAGAGCGACAAGTTATCTATTTCTGAGACAAGGACAATTAATTTAGATGAGAGAGAAAGGGGATATTTATTACGTGCCGTCTCTTTTGTCGTCTGTGTAAGTCAAGCACGAGGACACAACTGTCTAGGTGCGTCACAGGCACCTGTGGGACACACAGGAGTGTATGGGCAATGTTGCAAGGTATACTCCTATATGTGTATGTGTACCGTACAGGGTCTTCCTCTGAAATGGCAGTTGCTGCTACTCATTGGGGGGGAATGACAACCGGTTCTCTTTTCTCCACTTCGGCTGCTTCCATCTATTCTCCACAGTCGAGCTTCTCTCCTAGTACTCCCGCCGATGCCTTCACGGATGGTGCTGTAAGTTCTTCAGCGCTCGTGTCAGCCTGTGTAAAAATCTTTCTCCCTCTCTGTGTATATTGTTCAGAGACTCTCTTGAGACATACCCGTTTGGAAAGCGGTATATCTTCATCGGCTTAGCACCATGCTTCTCATTTGCAGAAAGAGAAACGCGGATGGGTTCACAAGCGAAGACAACTTTATAGAGTTATGTTCCTCCCTTCTTGTATACAAGGACATACGTTCTATGCCACACAGTAGTGTACACTTAGCTTCGTACGTCTAGTCATGTAATGATACATGCGTATATACATATGGATGTATATATCGCGTTGTGTTTATGTAAGTAGTTTGCGCCCAGACAATTAGTTGTATTAACCTAGAGCATGTAATGAGTACACGTGTATTGTTTTTCCACCTCAATGCTTCTCGACATGTGTGGCGTCGGCATACTCATGAATGGAGGAGTCTCGTGTAGTCGTCATTCCGCGTTCACACCGCAGCTTGCTCGGTTTTGAGAGGTAAAAAGTGTAAAGTATCTCTCAACACATCTTGGCATACACAAATCTGCTCATGGTTGTCACGTTTCTTACATATACGTATCTCACACCCTACTTGGGTTTCAGCTAAACGGGTCCCCTCTTTCGAAGTAGGCGCTGCGACGTGACCACCTCCTCTGCACTCCTGTCGCCCGACTCTGCCTCAGGCGATTCTTTCTTGTCTTTAGATTCCTTTCCACAAGCAGTGTAAGCTTTGTAATGTAACATTCATTAACATTACATGGAGAAACCGTTTCTGCACAAAGGGTCCGGGAAGTTGGGTGGGTGTGATTCTTCAAGCATAAAAAAAGAAAGGTCTCCTACTGTTTTCTTAATTGCCGTCTTGTTTCCAGGCTATCACGGTTCTGAAGATTCCTTGCTCAGGGGATGATCCTCACCACCCTTTAGCGGATCGGATCATGATCTATGCAGACGGTAATCTTATGAGGAGTTCTACTTCCTTTTCTTGCTCTTAATCTTCTGCTCAAAGAACTTCTTCTTTCAGCTGTCGTTATCGTCTGGATCTTTCTCCGAGACGACATTGTTGGCTTATCTGTCTGTCTACCTTTTCATTCACATTTCTCCGTCCAGTCTGGTACTTGAACTACTACGCCGTGGTCTTTTTCATCATCGTATGTGCCTAGCTGTGATCGTGAAATAACATGGCCGATTGACTTCCGATTCCTTCCGTACCTACCTACTTACCTACCTACCTTCCTACCTACCTCCGAGGACCCTTTCCTCACTGCGCAGCAGTGTTGCTCCTCACTTGGGAATTCGTTCCTTTCCGCGCATGCACTTCGCATGCGGGTGCTTTCTATCAGGGAAGGTGCTAATCATTTCGTGTCTCTCCGCTTTCGGTGATGTCCCTGGACACACCTCATACATGGCTGGTAGATCAGATTATTTCTCTTGTCGATATGCTTTGTTTGTACACCCATGAGAGAGAAAAACTGAAAGTATATTTTTTCTTACTACGTAGACTTTCTGGTGTGTCTCGTCGTATCTCTGATAGTGAGCGTCCATGCATGCATGATTGTAGACCGCATGTGCAGCGCCGGCGGCGAGTCAATGCTGCTGGTAGGGTGCTGAATCCTCGATGAGTGCTTAGCATTTATCAGAAGGATTTACATGTCGAAGAGATCGATTGCCTTCTCCAGTCATTGTTGTGTTCGTTTTTTATCGATAGTGACCTGTCTGTGTTTCTTTGTGTGTGTCACTCTACGTGTCTTCTTTTCTTCGTTCTTTTATGTGAACCCATTCCTCTCGTCGTCTTTAGTTCGAATCTTCTTTCTTCTCAGGGACTGTAGCGAGCTGCCTGGCATGCAAGCTTCCCTTTCAAACTCTTCAGTTGCGTCTCCTTGAAGCTTACCGATGTGACCCAGCAGGACGGCCTCCTCCTGATATTTCTCACGCCTTGTTGGATTCCTCATTCAATTATTTTACACAGTCGTCTAGTGGAAGAACCCGTCGAGGAGGGACGAGTGCTTCAGGAGATGTTCCTTCGTCTTCTGACACATCAAGTTCCTCTCTTGCGCCGGGGACTCGAATCACAAGAAGTCGTGCTGGGACTAACGTTGCTGCTAGTGGCGATTCCGAGGCTTTTCCTTTCTTTTCATGCGGTAGCGGCCAGCGGGGAGGAAGCGCAGATAAGAATACCGGAGACAGCGTTGAGCTTTTTGATCCCGCGAACAGTAGTCATCTAAGTTTTCCTGGAATGGTGTCTTCTTCAAACACTTCTATATCTACTCGAAGTGGAGGGGGAGGTGTGGGTAGTAGTTTTCTTGGATGTGCAGGATCTGCAGGTCTAGGAGGTGGGCCAAGTCATACATCATCAGGTATATTAGGTACGTGTGGTAATGCTGGTTTCGGTGGAGGAGACGGCATTATTTCGACGACTGGTGCGATTGCAACACCTCGATCACAACAAGGAGGTAGTGCAGGTGCTGGAGGTGCAGCAATGATACCTCCCCCTTCCTCTTCCTTCACTCTTTCGGCAATGGGAAGTCCTTCATCATTGAATGATGTCTTTGTAAATCTCGATTTCGCTGCCAATGTTCACTGGCCGAGTTATGAGATTCTTTCTTCAGACTCTGATGATGGGGCGGATGATGCTTTTCCATATGAAGAAGAAGGAGGTTCAGAAGAAGGATCCGTTCCTCGAGGGGGGGGAAGAAAAGACAAGAAAAGATTTCTTGGAGACTATTGTAGAGATCCAACAATGATGAGACACCTTGTAGAAGAGTTAGTACATGAATGTCCTGTTCTAGAGGGACAAGTAGAATCATGGAATAAAGAGAAGGGCAAAAGCACTGAGGCCGGGGATGGAGCTGAGAGTACGGCGGCTTCGGAGATAAGGGGAATCGACGAAGGTTTCATCGGCAAGAAGAGAGGAAGAGAACTCAGAGGCAAGAAGCGAGATGGAGGAGGAGGGATGAGTAGTGGAGTCAGTACGATTGGAGAGAGGGGGAGAACAACAAGAGGACAGAGAGGAGGAGGCGGAGGTGAAGGGGGGGGTAGGGGAGGTGTTTTCGCTGTGACAGCTGGTCGTCCTTTCACGGTTCTCGAGTTGAAAGATGTCATTGGATTGGTCTGTACGGCGCCCGATGGGACGGATATCGAGGAGGAAGAAGAGGATACAATCCCGGCTGAAGAAGAGAGGGGGAGAAGGGAAGAGGAAGGAAGGCAAGATGAACACATCGAGAAAACAGCCGAAGGAGCTGAGGAAGAAAGAGTCACAACGGAGCAAGAAGAAAAACAAGGCGTTGAGGGGGAAGTACGAGAAGACGAAAAGAAAGTCGAAGAAACGGAGAAGGCAGAAGCAGAAGCTGTCAAAGGAAAACAAGGGGGTGAAGGAGGAGGCAATGAAGGTTCTTTGGAGGAAGAAGAAAAGAAACAAGAGTTGCATGGGAAAACTGAACAGGAAGGAGGAGCCAGAGAGGATGAAGAGCTCAAGTCGGGTCGACACGCAGAAGTTTCAGGTGGAGAATCTTCAAGTAGCAGTAATACAGGTGGCAGTGATACAAAAGGCGAGCTGGCCTCGGCAGCTCCCCTACAAGGTCCATGTGTGAATGCACTTGAAGAGAATGGAGTAGTTACGGGAGATAAAAGAGCGTCTCTTGATGCTGATTCGCGAAGTGGTCTTGGTGCAGAGGGACGGTTTGAGAAGGCCTCAAGGGGGGAGGTCTTCATTGAGGGGGAAATAGGTCAGGGTCACCTTGCAGAGAAAGAACCGCTGGCAGGGGTCATCTCAGAGGAGACAGACACACAGGAACTGAAAGATCCATCTAGAGATGAAAATATTTCCTTTAGGCCCTCCGTTGAAGGGACGGTTGAAGGGTTTCTTAAGAAGGGAGAAGAGAAGCAACACCAAGCAGAAGTATGTGAAAACAGGAGAGAAGCTCAGCATCCAGCGTCTTCCTCTTTACCTGTCACGGACGCCATTCTTCATGCAAGGAGGGAAGAAGGCAACTCTGCTCTGGTCGGGACTGAATCTGCGGGAGGTCTTGCATATCACGAGGAGTCACAGGAGGGGAAGTCAGCATTAACCAAGGTAGAAGAACAGGAGAGCGTAGAAGAGAGACATGAGAAGACGAAATCGCGGGTAGAAGAAAGCGAGATGAGAAAGACGCACGAACCCGCCGTTACTTCGAAGGGCCATGAGGACTTGAAGGCCCATGAGGAGCCACGTGAAGAAGGGGGGGAAAGTATAGAAGAACCGGATACAGCCCTTGCCTCGAAGAAAGCTGAAGAACTGAAGCCCGCCCAAGACGCGCATGTAGCATCTGACGAGCGTTTCGAAGGATGGCAGATAGGCCTTCTCCTGCAGGGAGATGAAGAATCGAAGGCCGATAAGCAGACACATGGAGAGGCAGGACAATGCACGAAAGAATCCGATACAATTCTCATTTTTAAAGGAGATGAGCGGTCTAAGCTTCTCGAGGAGGTACGTGGAGATGAAGAGGAACATTGTTCGGAAGAACCGCAGATAGCCGTCAAGTCGAAGGAAGACGAAGAAGTAGAGAAACCGACTAAGGGGGCAGAAGAGAAAGAAAAACATATGAAAAGATTCACAGCAGGAGGCCTCATTTCGAGTGATGATCGGGAATCGAGGCCTGGCATGGAGGCCCCTGAAGGTAAGAAAGAACCTATGGAAGAACCGGAAGCAGGCATTCCTTCAAAGACGTATGAAGAACTGAAGAATTATAGAGAAGAAGAGGTGGAAGAATGTATGGAAGAATCGAATACAGGGGCCCTTCCAAAGGAAGACGAAGAGGAAGCATCGAAGCGCTTTGAGCGGGCCTCTGATGAGGATGGCAAGCGAACGGAAGAACTCGATACATCGAAGCGTGGCATCGAGGCGGTAGTCCAGGTGGCGGACAATAGATTCTCATCGGAGCTCTCGGAAAGAGAATCTCTTGAGGAAAGTCCGGGTGTTTCTGGGCAAAGTGGAAATGGGAAAGCCAGGGGTAGAGCTCTTGAGAAAAAAGCAGCGGAAGATAAAAAGACGGAGCGGCTGTCGGATGACGTGTCTGGAGAAGGTGAGGCGGTGGGAGAGCCCACCGAGAAAGAGACCAATGAAGCTTCAGTCGCGCAGGAGGAAAACGACAATGGCAAAGGCCATGTGGTGAGTCGGGAGATAGGAGCGAAGGATTATAAAGTCGGACACGAAAATCTGTTAGAGGATGAGACAGAACGACCGCATGCGGCGGTCAGGCAAACAGAAGAGGAAGACAAGCTAGAACCGGCTAGACAACAGCAAGAGGGAGAGGAGGAACCTGTTCTTGAGCCGGACGGAGAAATAGTTGTGGAAGTCGAACCACAGCAAGAGAATGTGGTTGTAGAGAGGGATGACACACAGAGAGACAGCCATCCTGCTGCGGAGTTTGAAGAAGAGACAAGTAGAACCCGGCGGGAGGCTTCTGAGAGTAAAGGAGAGACAGTGGAGGAAGGAATAACAGCGCTTGATGAAGACGTGAAACCACAAGAAGTTGTGATGTCGGAAGTTGCGGAGGAGGAAATGCCTGTCCTCGGCGAAGCTGAAGAGCAGCAAGCAAAGGTAGGGGAAAACGCCGAAGCCAGCAGAAAGACGGGCGAGCCACAGGATACTGTTGAAACGACGAATAGTGATAGTAAGACCCGTAGCGAGAGAGAGGAAGAAACGATGTTGGACGAAGACCAAGATACAGATCGACGCTGTACCGCAGACCTGGCTCAGGGAGAACAAGCCCAATCACCAGAGACGAGGATGGAAGAAGAGGCTGTCGACGAAGAAGAGGCTGGCCCGCTGATTGAAGAGACAGCCCGAAGAAAACCACAGGACACTAGAGACACGGATAGAGATAGCAGTATCACGGCAGGACGCGCGCAGGAGCCGCGGACGAAGGATGCTCTGTCTTCCGGTAAGCCGTACTCCGTGACCGGAGTCAGCTCGGAGAGTTTGATTTGCAAGGAGTCAGTAAGGGAAGAGAGACGTAGACAGGGAAAGAAGGGAGATGGTGAAGTGGATTTCTGTGGAATTCGAAGAGATTCACGGCACATCTCAAGCACGCGAGAGGGTGATCGGAGACTAAGGGGACACCCAGCTAGCGCAAACCACGTTGCCGGGGAGATAGAAAATGCGACAGACGAGGTGAAGAGAAGAAAGGAAGAAGGGGAAAAGCTCTCCCCGGGTGGATCGCCTTCCTTAAAACAAGCGAGGTCCCTTGCGGAGAAACGGCGCCGTGCAGGTTTGCCCCCTCCTCCTCTCACTGCTGCGTCGGCTTGTGCTTCGGGTGATGAACAGGCAAGTTCGTCTCCGTCTACCTCCTCAGGGAAATGTTCCCGGCAGAATAGCGAGGGTTTGTTGTCTGCGTCGCAGCAGACAACAAACCCTCGCTATACTGCCGGGAACATTTCCCTGAGGAGGTAGACGGAGACGAACTTGCCTGTTCATCACCCGAAGCACAAGCCGACGCAGCAGTGAGAGGAGGAGGGGGCAAACCTGCACGGCGCCGTTTCTCCGCAAGGGACCTCGCTTGTTTTAAGGAAGGCGATCCACCCGGGGAGAGCTTTTCCCCTTCTTCCTTTCTTCTCTTCACCTCGTCTGTCGCATTTTCTATCTCCCCGGCAACGTGGTTTGCGCTAGCTGGGTGTCCCCTTAGTCTCCGATCACCCTCTCGCGTGCTTGAGATGTGCCGTGAATCTCTTCGAATTCCACAGAAATCCACTTCACCATCTCCCTTCTTTCCCTGTCTACGTCTCTCTTCCCTTACTGACTCCTTGCAAATCAAACTCTCCGAGCTGACTCC
>NW_027159235.1:0-1130 GCF_002600585.1 Cystoisospora suis
GCGAGCGTTCACACAGAAGAAGTTATACACTCCTTTATGGGTGACGAGACATTCTTCGTGTCCAACTAGTTCAGGCAGAATTGCTTTCGCGTTCTAGTTGTTTCCGCGGAGTTGTGGATTGTGTTGGGGCTTCGAGCGTGGAGCCGTTCGAGTGATCGGCGGGTCGCCGTGCAGTGTACTTTAGTGTTTGGAGACGTTTCGGAGTTGTGTGGGGTGTTGTGTGAACTTCATTGATGCATGCAAAGTTATTTGTTATCATTTTGGAAACAGTAAACGCTTCAGCTTCGCTTAATTCGGTCCTATCTCTCGTTAACGGAAGTCGATTCTAGCTCCCACGCATCGGGTTGCACGGGTAGTGTCTGTGCAACACCTCTACGAGCTCCGGGGACTCATTCCGGGCCGGATCGGATGCGCGGTGTCGCGCGGAGGGTCCTGTACGTAACAGATTAGCGGGAAGCGCGAACGAGATAGAGTTGGTGGCACGCCTCATCTCAATTTGTTCACTCAGTTTGATATAAATTAGTTAAGCATTTCCTTTGTGATTGGTGTGGCCGCAAGGGTCCTTGAAAGGCGTGCTGGGTGTCGTTCAAACGGTTTGCCGCATACCACAGCCCGTGGTAATCGACCCCGACATCCCCTGTACATCTATTACACTAAGACCCCGGTGAGCCACGACGGCTCCCGGGAGCCGGCTCACCCACCGATAAATCGAGCCGGTAAAGACACGGTTTCCACCCGATCCCGGGCAAGGAACCGTGCAAGCTTGAGAGGAAATGCACAGTTCTGCACCCAGGAAACCCCACATACTGCGTCTGACGCAGAATCAGGATAAAATCCCCGCGGGCCGAAGCCGTCGAGCGAGGCCACGCGGACCGCGATGTGTAGTGTGCATGAGTCAGTCGGTGTTATGGTGGAAACAAACTGGTTCGCCGTGCAGGAACTGATCATGAATGAATGGCTTCCGGAGGAGCCTAACGTTTTCGCTTCTTTTGACCCTGAAAGAGTTAGGGGGCATGGTGAAATGGCCCCAGGCCACACCGCAGGGGCTGCGGCACGACTAGCGGGGACCCGAGCTGTCCCCCGCGCGGCTGGCCCAGCCCCGCATACACGCCAAACGCACGCCTCCGAGC
>NW_027159236.1:0-402 GCF_002600585.1 Cystoisospora suis
CATACCTTAGCCTGATTGGCGGTTTGCTCTGTTTGTGACTCCTTTTCCTCCTGAAGGCTGCGCTCGGCTTGTGACCCGTCTGCTCGCTCTATTTTAAAAGGTTGCTCTTCTTTGCGCCAGTCCTTGGCTAGAGGAGCCTTCTTCTGCTTCTTCGCCCCTTGTTTGGGTTTCTGGAACGTTGCGCTGCCCTCGCCGTCGTCGACCCGTTCCTGGAGTGGTTCGTCCTGCGACTGCTCCTCGGGTCCCGTTGAGGTTTCTTCTGTGCTGTCCACTCTAAACTTCGCGCGTCTCCTCTCCTTCGCTCTGAAGGCCTTCTGTCTCTCTTTCTTCCGCTCCGGGTCGCCTCTCTCCCACGTGGCCTGCCTGCCGGCATTCTCCACGAGTCGTAAGTTGGAGGTTGGC
>NW_027159237.1:0-17471 GCF_002600585.1 Cystoisospora suis
CGGACACTCGTGCGTGACCGTTGTACCTCTTTGGAACTAGTGCCGGCACCGTAGCTACTGAAGTAACGGCTACGCTGAAACGGGGTGAGCACGGTCGCTGCTGGCCGGCATAGCAGTGGGGTCTGCTCCAAGAGAAAAAGTAGTCAGGGGAGAGTATCTGAAGACGAGTACTGCCCCTGGGAATGCTGAGAGAGCCCGCCAGAATGAATGATGGCCGTGTCCAACGCGCATCCGTTCTGTAGGCCTGTTGCCGCTCAAGCGTTCCCGTGCCGTTGGCATAGCTCGTTCAAACTGCACCACGACCTCCTGACGAGACTAAAACGCCCACCAACCCAATTTAGCTATACTCAAGGGGGGCCGTGGCTTGCTTTCTAGAGTCGCTGTTTGGAGACGGCTGGCGAACGCGCATGCAACTGGGCGAATTTTCCAGCGCTCAGAACGTCGCCGTGCGGCTCTCATTCATCGCCTTGGATTCTGAAGACTACGGGACGACGCCCCGCGCCACAGGCGTGCGAGATCTTAGATGCACTTCAAGCCTCTCTCTGTCTCGTTCAGCTTACGCGATCTAAGGCGTCCGAGAGCGGCTTTCCCGATCTTGCTGCGAAGGGTGCTGCCTGCCTGAAGGACTCTCCCTCTCTGCTTGCTCGCCATGGTGTAGTTTCAGTGCGCGCGCTCTCCCCGCTTTAATCTTTTCGAGTCTTTTACAATTTCCCGTGTCTGAGTCTCTTGCCGCCGTCTACCTCCGAAGCGGTAGCGGGCGGGTCGAGGGCACTACGGTCACAGCGCTGCCCTGACCGTAGTGTCCTTTGGCTACCTGGTCTCGCCGCTCGTCGCTCATGCCGCAAGTCCCCGATGGTTTGACGGCAGTGCTCGTCCTGAGATCTAGGGCAAGGCGGACAACGTCAGATCGGTGTCATTCGTGGCAGTACTTTCCGTTGGCTTTCCACGCTGTTGTTGCGTTGCGCGAGTACCAGCCGCTCTAGTTAGGAGGAGGACGAGAAAGGCGTCAAAAGGGGAGGCAGGTGAGATCTGCATACCCTCTTTCGAAAATCCCGGTTGGTGGCGTCTCGAGAACACGAAGCGCAGCTGGGCCGCGGGTTCATGTTTATGCGGACTCAAGGAGACATCCCACAAAGACTTACGGCTCTCTAAATATGGGTGTAAAGGGACTATGGGATCTTCTTGCCCCCGCGGGCCGGCGAGTATCTGCGGCGAACTTGAAGGGGAAAATCGTTGCGGTGGACGCGGCCATTTGGTTAGTTCAGGTATTTCTGCGGTCTCGCCCGATGGCGCTGAATGGCAGCGCTTTTGTTCAGTTCCCCGCGGTTATCGGTCTTTCCGTAGGTTCGTTGGACGTGTGGGCGAGTGTGTGACCGTCTTATCATCACCAGCAGGGACATCGGAATTATAGGAACTGTAGATAAAGTTCCGAGCAGACTCGGGCATCTTCTCCCACAGGTTCATTCGTGGCTGGAGAAGTTTCTGAGTAACGGCTGTGTCGTTTGTTGCCTGACACCATCTCGTTCCGGAAATGGTTCCCTGCGTGGTGATGCGGGTAAATCTACAGATGTTTTTAGCCCGGTTATTTTCTTCATGGGCTTCTTTCCGCGTGTTCAGAAACGTGTCCAGCAATGATTTCGAGATAGTCCACTGTTTCACCAGCTAAGGATCTTGGCTTTCTGCAGAATTCGATTGAGCTCCGTTGCAGCTTCTCTAACTTGTGTAGAGTGAGAGCGGATGGGGTCGTGCATCCAGTCGTCGTATGCGAGAAAGTGTGATTCTCTTCGGTGTGGCGCGTGCACACGACCCGTGCAGATCTGGCTGCGCTTCTTCTGTGGGGAGCGTTAGGCACACGCGCATTCTAGATTTCCTCTGCACCGCGGCTTTCCTGGGCGGTTTGCCTCGCATCTCAGCAGCAGAACGGTGCTTGTGCTTCTTCCGGGGAGTCTAGCGTTGAAAAGAAAAGGTGTCCGTAGCACTGCTATTTGTCCGATTTCGACTGTTTAGCCTGTGTGTAGCGTGCTTCTTACTCTCCAGTTTCTACATGCGATGAAACGGGCTGACGGTTCGGCCCTGCCGGCTGCACATCTTGTTGGGTTCTTCAATCGGTTGTGCCGGTAAGCGCAGATATTCTTTCCAATGTCCTTTCTGACACCCTGGTGCTTTCCGAAGGCTGCCTAGACGAGAGCGTTTGCCACGTCTTTCTGTTCAAACTTGAATATCGCCGGCGTCGTCAGAGTTTCGCCACTGGTCGTTCTAATCTGCCACAGTCAGCAGAAAAGTCCTGCATAGGTTTTGCGCTTACGGGATGGTTCGCGGGGAACGGTACTCCGTTATCGATGTCGCAAGTCGACGTGGACGCTCCAGACGCGGCCTTGCTCTGGCGTGATGCAAGGGGCGTCATTCTTCCTGACGCCGGCTGCCCATACCATCTTCTCGTCTGTAGTGTACAGACACTGTTGGAGGAGGCGGATGGCACACGTTTTGCCTTTTTCTGCTGTTTTCGCCTCTTCGGCTCCAACAGGGCTAGGTTTTCCACGGATGCGGGGCAATGTAGAATCGTTCTTGTGTGGGTTCGTTACCTTTGCTGAGAAGCTCGCTGGGTATTTGTACTCGTAAAGAAGAGGAGCACAGCATGCACTCGCGGTTTCTTAGCCTTGTTCTTTTTCTCTCTTTTTCCTCCTAGGCTTCTCTTCTTCCAGATCCGCCCCATTATTGTCTTCGACGGTCCTCCGCCCTTTCTGAAACGGCAGACATTGCTCGCCAGGCGAGTGGAGCGCGATTGTTTTTCCCTCAGTGTCACAGTATTCCTCGTGCGTGCTGGACAGCCACATAGTGCCGGCCAAAGCTGGTTCGTGAGTTGAATTTACCAGTCATCAAGTTGGCTTGCTGCACACTGTCGTCCTGATAAGTTCTGTTCCTTCTCTGAAGCCTTGCTTTCGTTTCGCACTAAGACTGCCGGGTACGGTTGAGAGCCGCTGACCGTCGCGCCGTGTGTTTTCGCCAGCACGCCATTAGTGAGAATGCCTTTCTATAGCGAGTAAGCCTTCCGCGGCTCACCAGTTACACTCCTTTGTGAGCGGTGGGCTACCTGCTCGGCCCGGGGGCACGATAGTCCCGAACTACCTGCGTGCAACACAGATGTCTACAGCGCGTCTGGGAAAGGGGACTTGATCAGTGAGTCCGGGGAGTTTTGCTGCACCGAGTCGAGATAGTCACCGTGACCACTCAGGTGGATCCGGCATTTCGCGTCTCTGTGTCTAGCGCTCGTGAGCGTTCGCGATTGTGCATATGGTGGGGATTCCCACGTTCGGAGGGAGACGCGGAGTACGTGTTTTCTGCTCGTGAAGCGTTCCACTTTTGCCTAGTGTGACTGTTGCTCCCTGTTCTCGACTGTCAGTGCCGCATTGTCTTATCGCTGGCACGGAAAACGTTACCTTGCGTATATTGAAACAGGTATCAGGTGCATGAGAGGGTGGTATGGCGGTTGACTAGGGCCAGCGATCGCGTCCGCAGGCAGTAGTGGTAAGGAGGAGTGTTCCTGAGGGGCGACCGCAGTCGGACCTAGTCGGGCATGACGCCTTCGATTCCTCACGAAGCTGTGTGTCCATCTCTCTCGTCTCTGCTGTGCAGGAAGCGGCAGAGACTGCAGCAGGAAAAGAGCTTGCGCTCGGTCGTGGCGCGGCTCCTGGTGAATAGACTTCGAGCCCAGAGGAACGAGGGGTCTTCCTGTGAGCCGGCAGGAGAGTCGAATTCAACTGTGCCTTCGTCGAATATAGAGCCAGAGGTGATTGTAGTGTCTGGAACGACGTCAGGATGCTCGCGTTCCTCAGACGTCCGATCTGTCTCCCCTTCTCCTTCACCCCCTCCCTCTTCGCATGCCTCCTCGGGCCACGACCGGTCGCTGTCGTCACTCGCGCTGTGTCCAGGGGATGGAGAAGAGAAGGGACGGACGACAACGACGAAGGCGTCCTCGACAGAAGGAGGTGCCACTCCCGCCGTCTTACGTCTAGATAGAGGAGACCAACAGAAAAGTGTTTCCTCCCATGAAGAGCGCAGAAGGAAAAGCGACACGGAAGAAGAAGCATCCGAACTGATTTCTGATAGTGACGGAGTCGATGATGTGTCGGTACAGGGAGAGAGTCGGGGAAGATCTCTTGTCCCACCCGTGCCTGAGGAGCTCCGGTGAGTCACGAGAGACGCGTAGCGTAGGGAAGCGGAGTATCGTAAGGGATATGTCAACGAGAATTGCTGTCGCTTTTGAGACTTCCCCACACTGAGCCTGCACGCGGGTGTTCTGCGGTCTCACTCGCAGACCGCATTGCCAAGTTGGTGCTGTCTTGTCTTTGTGATGCTTCGCGCATGTATATCTGCTGTGTTTGTACGCATGAGTAGTGAATATAACCATGAGCTGTATGCGTTCTGCAGTGGCAGGGGGACTTCGCAGGCCCACTTTCTGGTGCAGTTCGTTGGCCTCTGCGTGATCGTGGCATTATTTGCGCTGGGATGGAAAGTGTCTACAACACCGTATGAGTGTGTCGATGATCCTGGTTTCTTCTACCATCTGTGCTAGGCGCGGCCCTCATTGGAAGGGGTATCTCTCAAAGTGGGAATCCCAGCTGTTCTCACTGCAGCCATTGTGCCTGGTGTGTGTTGGCCAGAGGATTTCTGAGCTCCAGAAGACAACTGGGAGAACTTCCGATGCCCTCAATATTGTCCATGCCCGCAAGCGCCGCGTCAACCAAAGCTTTCGGATCACTCGGCCTGCCCAATTTGATCAAGCAGAGCAGAGACGGGGAGAGCCGGAAGCTTGTGAGACGAGTCGAGGATTTCAAAGGTTCGTCGGTGCATGGTGTGACACGGCTCTCTTCTTTCTTTGACGTTGTTCCGCAACATTGGACGGTTTCACCCGGGGTCGCACTTCACGAGATATCTGCGGAGTAAGCAGCTGCCTGCTGCGATGCACCCATTGCGCGCTGTGCGGGGCTCTTCTTTACATTGTGGTGTCTCAAGCTCTGGAGCGGATCCTTGAGGAAGCCGGTAGTACCTATGCGTTCGGAGAGATTCATTTGACCATGCAGTAAAGGTGGCGTTCTGGGACGTCAGCGACTGTGTCATCTGAACACATTGCGTGGGGATCACGTGCGTCGCCATGTTTTATCTCGTGCTAAGCAACGGCAGTGGGGGCTCTTTTACATTGGTCTGAAGCGACCGGAATGTGCCGCCAGCCGGTGGTGTTCAGACGCTCTAGGTCATTCTGGTTGGCGTTTTGGTAGGGGCCGCGTTCTCACCGAGGATGCCAGCTGAATGGGCAGTTCTATATTTTTTGGGCCGGCCTCGGTGGACCCCGGTCACTGAGGAACTTCGAATTTTTTCGTCCCAAGTACTTACATGCGCAGGCAGTCGGTACGTACCTGCGTACTTGAACACAGTGAGTGGAGCTTGCGTGTGCAGACAATACGCCTGCACCAAGACATCCGGACTGACTTCCTGATATTGTCTGGGTGCCACAGCGTATCGGCTGGAGGATGACACGTACGTACAGCTTCCACTGGATGCCGAAATCGATCCGGAGGTCTTCGAGCTGTTGCCTCCCAAGATGCAGTTTCAGGTGAGCTTACGGGCGAACGGCGTTGATAGCAGCTTCACCCGGACAAGCTGCGCGAGGTGCCCCAGCATGGTGGACACCGAACAGCAGTGAACTTGTTGGTCTGTTACGGAAGTGCAGTTGCCAAAGTTCTGTCGTTGACTTGAGTCTCAATAAGCACGTTTTTGCAGCCGTTTGTGTGTCCTCTTCTATACGGAACGGGTGTGACAGAGAAGAACCAGAGAGACGTTCGTGGAAGGGACTCTCGTTTAGTGTACATCAGTCTGTCGAGTTCTCTTTCAACTGTGTCCGTACTCCGATACGGGTTTAGTGGTTGTGACCGAGCCAGGGCAAGTTTCCCAAGGACTACAAAAGCGCTGGCTGTCCTTGGGATAGCCCGACCAACCCGCCTTCGGAGCCCTCGAGGAAGCGCGCGACGTCTTGTTTGCAAGTCGTATATGGAAAGACGAGACACGACTGCTGTGGATATTGAGGGCGGCCTCCATGGCTGTTGATACGGCTCATATTAGGCATTATAGGACTCAAGACACTACTCTCTTTAGCGCTCGGGCTCATGCAGTCTGTAACCTTTCTTTCAGATTTTGACTCAGCTGCGGGACGCATGGATGCACGACAGCCGGGTCAAGGCTCTTCAAGCAAAAAACAACATTTTCGTGTTTTCAAATGTCCAGCTGGAGTCCTATATGCGGAGTGTACAAGCCAACCTTCAGCTGACTGCTGTAAAGCAGCGGCTAGCGGCAGTTCAGCAAGCACAAGAGGGGGAGGGGGAGTCGTTGTCGCGGGATACTCGATCTGTCCATGTAGACACACGCGCGCTGGCGGACTCTTCGGATACGCCTGGTCCGTCGGACTTCTCCAGTGAGACTCCAGCCGGAGGAACCGCGTCGTTCTCACCGAAACGGGAAAGACGGTCTTCGCTCAGTCGATCTTCTCTAGTCCCTGTTTCCCCCTCTGGGACATCTTTATTCTCTTCTCCAGCAGGCGCCTTGTCTGGCGAGACGGCTCGTGGCAGGGGACGTAAAGGAGGAGCTCAAATAACACCTAGCCGAATATACGGGGAAGCATCTTCTTCGTCGTCTCTGTCAGGAGGCCTCTTCTCGCAACGGGCTTTGCCACCGAAATCCACGGTTGCGCGTTTCGCAAGAGGAAGAGGAGGGCTCGCAGCGGAACCAGGCCCGGGGATCCTCGGGTTCACCGGTTCAACGCGCCAGAGGGTGTTCATGAACGATCTGGAGAAGGCAAGTGAACCGCTCAGTGCACCGAGTGAAGCTGAGACACTGAGACCATCGGAGTTGATAGCTGCGGCTGCCGCACGGGCGAGAGCAGCAAGCGCCGACGATTCGTCGGGAGGGAAGAAAGGTTGTGGATCAGAAGTGCACGTCTCTGCGCGACTGAAAAAGGAGTTGGGCGAACGCGAGACAAGGCGAGGAGTTTTCGACAGTTACGGTGAGGAGGACGACGATGGTGACGGCATGGTCCTTACAGCAACAGGCGAGAGACGGCACATCGCGTTGCTCGATGATAAGGAGATTTTCGGGGAGCAGTTCTTCGCGAACTCGCCAACTGCAAGCGCGGCTCTGACCGGCGCTGATAGTCAAACGGACTTTCTAGGTGCTTCTGAGATGGATCAAGAAGGGCAGAGCACGACCCCTCTTCTCCCGGACGCGCTTGCCGTCGGCAGTGAGGGGGAGGGGGTGACCGAGAAAAGGAGTGTCACAGATGGCAGCAGACGAGCCGAAGAGGGCGAGGAGACCCAGGGAAAGGAAGTCACAGAGACGGAGGGGACCACTGAGAAGACGAGCGGAGCCACGCAAGCTCAAGAGGCAGTAATGAATCTTTTGTCAGAGGAAGAGAGCGATGAATTTGAGGACTGCGTCATTGACAGTTCTGGGGGAAGCCGGAGCGTACAAAACACGGAGGACCTGCCCGCGGCTTCTCCCTCTGTCCTGATGTGCGCGAGTCCAGTCTTTTCTCTGTCGTTGTCGTGTGACACTTGTTGTGCTTCATCGTTTGCATCTCCCGGCCGCGCCTGTTTTCCCGTTGCTGTTGAAGACCAAGAAAAAAAATTGGACGCGGAACTCCGCGGGAGTGCGTGGAGAAGAAGGAGTGGGAGCAAAGACAACACAACAAGAGACACGAGTTCAGTTACGCTTTCGACTGCGAAAGCAAGCAGTGTGGAGGAAAGTTCAGGCGCGGATTCTTGCGGAAGTCGTCTGGCTTCTTGCGGTGGACACAGAGGCCGGATGAGGCGAAAGTTTTGGTTTGGGGGTAGACGGCCAACTGAGCTCAAACCCGGTGCCGAGCCTCGCAGCCCAAGTTCTTCTCCGAGTGCTGGCGCGCTTCACTCCTGTCCAAAGAGTGGCCCTGTCAGGACAGAAACAGAAATTTTGTCTCGTGCACCTTGTTCCTCTGTTTTTCACTCTAGTCTTTCCAGCCCAGGTTGGCGCGAACAATATACGTGTTTAGTTGATCCCCTCCCCTCGTCTACAAGAGGGAAGTCTGAAGCGTTGTACGGGCTAAGGAAACGTCAGGATCAGAGTAAGTCCAAAACAGAAACCTCCTCACTACCGTCCAGTTCGGCTTTCAGCGAGCAGGAATCTGCGCTGCGGACTAGAGATTCAAGGGGCAGAGCCGGGCCGCGACACCGAGAGCCGATGAGAGCAGGAGAGAGACAAATGGAAAAAGGGGAAGGAAAGGGGGTACGGAGGCCGAGGGGCGGACCACGCATCGAAGAACTTGGACGATTTGGAAGAGAAAGATTGAAAAAAGAGGAAGAAACAGGTAACAGTGGCGGGAGTGACTGCCAAGCAGAAGAGGGGGAGAACCCTTCGGCGCACCTAGGGTCTTTTTTACCAGGTTACGGTGAGGAGGAAGTTCATGCCTCCCCTGAAGCAGTACCCGAGACGATCGACCCTGAGAAGCTTTTAGCAGAGCTCGGCAAAGTCTCTTTCCCTCTCCGTCTTTGCTCCTCTTCTACCGCAACTATATCACAGCCAGCGTCGATGGAAGAATGTCAGCTCGGTGGCGGGAAGCAAGAGGAAAAGGAGCAGCTCGGTCTGAGAGAGGTGGAGCGGTTCGGCGGTCAGGATCCGAGGAGAAACAGGGGGGGAGATGAAGAAGACGGGTTCATGCAGCTTTGGTTGGCCGTCTTTCCTCAGTTGAAGGAGCACCTTCCGGCCGATCATCTTCCAGAGGAAGAAAGCGCAGCCGTCGGAGCCAGCGGAGGGATGACACGGGGAGAACAGAGTGATGATGATAACAGCACGTCGTTAATATGGGATCGAGAATTGGGAGGGAGAGGCCGTGTAAACGAGAACCTTTTTTTCGATGAGGATCCAGACCAGGAGCCACAAGGCAACAGAGAGCGCAGAGGTGATGGATGGGGAGGCGGCGGAACGGGCGCATCCGCAGAAGAAGTGGCGGCTGCGTCAAGTCACAGTGACGGGGAGGAGAAAAATTCGAAAGACGATAGTCGTACCCCCTCACACGCGCACACTGCTTCTTTGCATGAGTCCCAGCAGAGACAGCCCGCTACAGGGAAAACATGGATAAAATCGTCATCTGCTGTCGGTAGTGGGTCACACCGTTCTCCTGTGGCACTGATGACTATGGGAGGCAGTGGCGCTGATGAGCGGCTCAGAGAGAGGCTGGAAGAGGAAAAGCTTCTCCTCTTTCACCATGCCGGGGGACTCATGCAGCGACAAACCGGGGACGTCAACGCCCAGATGAAAGAGCAGGTGAGCTGTCGGAGTGTCGTAGACATGTGGGGTATCACCCGAAACTTGTCGCTTGCTCCCTCCCCGTTTCTGACCGCAGCTTTTAGTGATGTCGCCGTCGAGGTGTGATACGGTTGATGTTGTCGGGGTGCGTTTCTTCAGAGCTTCGAGAGTATATGTCTACTGGGATGCGCCCGTGTAGTTGTGAAATGCATCTGGATGCGAAGCCGAGTTCCTGGAGAGTTATTGATTGCTTGACAGCAGCTTCTGCAACGTCAGCGGACCGGTAGGTTCGCGGTTTAGATGTGTTTCGGCCTGCTTCAAGCCCTTCGAAAGATATACACGCTTGCGCGTACGTAGAGGCAGGTCGCTTGGTGTAGTGTCTTTTCGAGAATGTGAACGTTTCCTTCTATCACCACAGATATCATGATGGTACCAAAGTGGACCGGTGATGTGCCTGAATGCCTTCGAGGTGATTGCATTGCTGAGAGCCTTCGGTATTCCTTTCGTGACTGCCCCCGGAGAGGCCGAAGCCACGGCTGCCCACTTGACTCTCGAACGTCTCGCCGACGCAGGTAGGGGAAGAAAAGGGTTTGTCGTACTAAATACACGATGTGTCAGCAACTCCGAAGTAGTCCGGTGACGAAGACCATTTGCCCGCGTATGACGGCGGTGACCTGAGTTTTAGAGTCGATGTCGCGGGAGTTGCCGAGCTAACATAGTCATTCTCACACCTGCGGTGGTTCTTGTTAGACGAGTGTGAACGTTCACTCGCGCAGATAGCAGTCTCTCCTTCGTGCAGCATCTCATTTCGCAGACAACGCGGGCTGTGGTGGTTGCCGAATGGGTGCCTTTTGTTAATTGTGTTTTCCTGCGTGAAAAGCGCTCTGTCCCATTGTGCTCAGTAGCAGTTCATAGGGGTTGCGCACTTCTGAATCGAGGCATACGGACTAGAAAGTCGGCGGGCTCTCGGGCCAGCCCGGGGAGGCGCAGAGACTCCTCTGGGTGCGGCTGTGTGTATCCATGTATAGATCGACTGATATTGATGCTTCGCGTAGAGGTACGGGAAAATCGCTCTGGAAGAAAAAAGCTGAGACCGTCGTAAACCAAGGACAGGCGTTGAGATCAAAGCAAACATTTCAGACGTGCCACTGATTGAACAAATTGAAACCCGGGGTTCCTGCACTCGTCGCTGTTCCTCGACCGCGTCATCAAGACAGCGTACTTTGCTGTATCCACGTCCCAGTCATTTCAGATGATAGCGATACGGTGGTGTTCGGGGCGCAGGAGGTCTACAGGAATTTCTTTGAGAACAAGAAGAGTGTCGAGGTATACGAGGCCAGCTTCACGGCGCACAAGCTCGGGCTGGATCAAGAAGCGCTGATTCTTTTAGCGATGATACTTGGTGAGCGTCAGACGATCAAAACACACGAAAAAACCGTGTCAGTATCCCCGCCGTTCTCCGCGTTACCCGAGAGTTCACGCCCTTCACCGTAGAGTCGAAGTAACGCGATACTTTAACCGCGAGGCGCGTGGCAGAAATCCGTTGGTATGAAGGCCCTGTTTCTTTGTTGTACGCTCGGTCAGTGTTTCCTGGAGGCATTTGTTCTTTGGATTTTCTTTCCTCCTCTCCGTGGCTTTTTTTCTGCTCGGCGATTCTTCCATGATGTGACGTACTTGATTCTCCGAGCAGAAAAAACGTGTCAAAAAAGACGACTTTTCTCTCATCACACCAGCCGTCGGAACGCTCCGGCTACATGTTTGGTGTGGATAGGGTTGATAGCGTCTCGTCACTTTTGCACCTTTTCTTCAGGATGCGACTATACGCTCGGTGTACGCGGAATAGGCATCGTAAACGCGGTGGAAGTTCTACGTGCTTTCCCTTCGTTAGAGGCTCTGGAGAAATTCCGAACCTGGGCAGAGGCCCCCTGGACAGCAGGGATTGACGCAGACGATTCCGAGGAGGTTCGTAAGTACAAGGAAGAGCATAAAAATTACAGGTTGCAGTGGCAGTTTCCTCACGACTTTCCTTCCCCTGAGGTGTTCGAAGCGTTCGCTTCTCCCCTCGTAGACCGCTCTCGGGAGCCCTTCTCATGGGCTGCTCCTGACGTGGATAGCATCGTTGCCATCATGACGCGTGTGGGCGGCCTGAAGAAGGATGAGGTTCTTGATAGCCTTCTTCCTGCTCTGAAACAGTACGGCGCAGCCGACGCCTTCCAGCGGCAGACGAGGCTTACGGCTTTTCTACCGTTTGCCGACACGGGTGGACATAACGAGAAGAACAGGAGCCAGGGAGGCACGCCTGGGGACAGGGAACACCACCGCACCGGAGACGCACTCCGAGCCGCAGCGCAAGCGCTCGCGGGGACCGACTGCCTCGGGGGTAGGATGAAAGAAGAGGCTCCGAAGAAAAAGGAAAAAAAAGATGAAGACGCAGGTCGCGAGGAGAATTGGAGAGGGGCCGACACCAAGGGGGGCGAGGACGAGAGCATCCTGGAAGGTATAGCTATCTGGATGGAGAGAGACGAAGGGCGGAAAAAAGGAAAAGAACAGCTAGGAGAAAATACAGCAGGCGGTGGAGACACGGTTGCTGTCATCAAGAGCGAACGCATGTTGCGAGCTGTCTCGGTTCTCGAGCGGAGGCGGAAACAGGCGACGTGTACTAGTGAGGAGGGCGACAGACACAGAGGCGTTACTAGTCCTGGCAGAAGCGGAAGCATTGCACTCCACGGAGAAGCGGAGGCTGACCGAAGTGCCGCACTTCTTTTGAAGTCGAGTAGACAGGGAAAACGAAAGCGAGCACCAATGAGCCGCAGAGAAAGGACGTCGCAGAAAGCGGAAGTTGAACGCGGTCGCGCTTGTCTCCGGAGGGGAGCCGCGGAAGAGGGCAGGAGAGGAAAGCAGCCAGATGTAGCTGCGCCTCCCGGTGTGCGTGGCCGGCGGACCCCCCCGAGCTCAAAGCGGAAGAGAGATGGTGGACCACTGGAAGCGAGTATACAGGAGACAATGAAGCAGGGGCAATATGCAAACGTTTCGCGGCACGCAGACCTCCGAGACGAAGACGGCATTCTAATTGCAGAAATGGAACGAGATCTCGCCGTAGAAGACCTTGATGCGTTGGCTGCTGCTGCAGAAGCGGAACTTCTCTAGGCGACCTCACTATCTACGAAATTTGCCGCTTCAAGCCGCGACGTCCAGGGCGCGCGTGCGGAGCGGCTCTTCTCGCCCGAGAGTGTCAGAAACCTGCGCTGGGACAAACGTGTAGCCCGCTGGTCCGTTTATCTGCGTTGTTTAGGGTTTTTAAGCCCGGACTCAACGGGACCGCGAAACTCAGATTATGTCGCGCCCCCCGTAAGAGATTGCGCGATCTTTCCATTTCCCTGTCGGCCCTTCCTCATTGTACAAAGGTTCGGGAGGAACCGCTCGTAGTCGTGGTAGTCGGTGTCAACCCCCTTTTGTTTGCGGCAGAAGAGGTGTCGTTTCAAGGATCATGAGCTTTTTGCAAGCACGCCATGTGGCAATCTCAAACACACCGGGGGGCACACTGGCTCGAATATAGTGTCTGTTACCTGCGGTCGAGACTCGCGTGTAGGAGGATACAATGATGTTTGGAAGCCCACCAGTCTCACAAACTACTGGCCTTCGAACAGTGGGCTGCTTTCAGATTCTATGCGAGGCAGATATCAGAACAAGCCGGCCATCGGCCCCCAGCAGGAACCTTATACATTGTGAGATTCCTCGCCCTCAGAGTATAACTATCTCTCTTTACGGAGAGTCTTGCTGACCCAGGTGGAAACTTTTTCGTTATCCTTCTCGACGTTGAAGTTCCCGTTGGCCCGTAGCCCGCGTGTCTGTCCCTGAGGAACTGACTTGTGTCCAGAACACCTCGGTCGTGCATTCTGCCCCGGCACTCTGGTTCTGGCCCTTTCTGTCGGGGTGCTCGCAAAAGCCGCTCAAAGACTGGGCGGGCGGGGACGAGGAGATACGCGGAGATTTTCAGTCGCTCTGGTCGGTGACAGTCATCTGAGGGACCCAGCGCTGAACACGGAACGTCTTCCAAGAACGGGTCCTTGATCGAGTTTGCATGGTTCCGCCTGGGGTGTTGGCGGTTTCCAGTCGCAGAACACTTCGCACAGTAGCAGTGCGGGGCCACTCTGAGGCGCCGTCCGTTCTGGTATGGCGGTCAGCAGAAATGGTGTTGTGGCCCGGCGAGAAACACCGGTTCCTTGTGCGCAGCCCGGAGAGGGTCTCTGTTTGATGAAGGCGACAGCCGCGGTGCCGTTCCTCAGCATGTTGTTCTGTTTCATCGCTAGCGTATATAACAGACATTTTTGGTTTCTACGGGGTGGGAGTACCGATTTTGTTTCTAGACAATATGCTGCCGCACGCCGAAGGAACGGCGCTAGGCGTAGATTTTGGCCTCGCACGCAAAGAGGATGAGGGCTTGGCGACGGTCTGTCCGGAGAAGTGATCAGGAGCGTGCAAAGCGTAGCCCGGGTGGACTGGCCCACCCCGGACTTCGTGTGGTTGCTGGCCCAGCGTCCCAAGGTAGTGCAAAGCACTGCGGGCCTCAACCTATGAGCTCCGTTTTGATTTCATGGTATTCTAGTCGTTAGGGGACGAAACAGGGTGTGAACTCCGAAGCATCAACATGTCTTGTAATGTCGGTCCACCAGTAACTCGACCAGCGTCAAGTCCATATTACTACACAAACATGCACGAGGGAGTCCACTTCGCACACAAGGTAGCACACGCTCCTGTTAATTCCGCGCAAAAAAAGGTAGTCAACTCGTTATAAACTGATGGGTCGTCCGGCTTCACCCGGCAGCCTGTCCGACATGTCCACAATGGCAAGCCAGGGCCAGGCAGCACGTGCCAAAAGAAAGAGGAATTCTGTTCCACATTTCTGTCCTAAGCCCTAGTTCAGGAATGGATGTTGGAGAGCGAGACGAGGTGAGATTCTCTTCCACGGGTCAAGTGAGAGCATTTTCTTCAGCAAGTCGATGGCAGCAGGATCCCGCACGCGGAGACCTGTAGGCGCCTGCTGACAAGGGAGATACTCCGCACTTGTTTGACAAGGTACCACTTACTTCCGAAGTCTAGCGAGTGAGCAGCGGTGCAAACCAAAATCGCTTACCAGGACAAGGGACTGTAGATTTTTTAGTACGTGCAGTTGTTTTTTATAGATTATAGCGGGACGCCTGGTAGAACAGATACGGCAGTTGTTGCTTACTGCTGGGTATCACTGGTGAAACACCCTTCACCAGCGCTATACGCGGGCTGGTGCGTTGACAGTGAGGCAACGACGCAAGAGTTTCTTCGCGACGTGCTTACTTCAACCTTTCAGAGAGAAGGCCTCCGGATAGATAGTGGTCTTTGCCGGTCTCGTCTCTCTGGTGGATTGAGTGCAGAGAAAGCAAGCACGTCACAAAGCGTGTACGTTCCGCGTTGGGAATCCTGCGTTGAGAGAGCCGCGTGATCGACTGCAGCACTTACCGTCACGAGATCCCACGGTAAGCCGGCGGGAATGCCAGTCAGGAGTTCCAGAAAAACGATTCCCAACGACCAAGTGTCGAATGCCCAAGGAGGGGCAACTTCTCTGGGCGTACTCGTCGAATCCTGTCGCACCCAGGGACCTCGCTTAGTCTCAAGCCGTAGTCAGTCACCAACTAGGAAGATCCTCCTGTTCGCGCCATGCCCTTCACTCGAGCTCTCAAACCCGCTCAATAACAGCAGGGGCAAAGACACTCTGATGTGGCGATCACTCACTCGCAGCTCAGGAGCTGTATCTGCGGCCCTTAGTGCCTCCGGCGGCATGTACTCTGGCGTTGCCATTAACGGAGTCGCAGAGGTTCCATGGCGGAAGGCTGCAAAGCAGGCAAGAGCTTCGGACTGTTTACGGCTGCACAGTGTATTCCAGCGCGACTGCGCAAGCGCCGTTTTCTCTCTCTTGACTGTTACCCGATCCGAAGTCAATGATCTTGATCTCTCCAACCGAAGTGGATCCAGGCGATGAGAGAACAAGTATATTGTCGGGTTTAATGTCGGAGTGTATCCATTTAAGGTGAGCCAGCATATCCAAGACATCTGCGAAGCCAGAGGAGCAGGCATATAACAATGGCTCGGCGCGGGTGTGCGCCAGAAACCGCCTACACGCGGATCTCGGCATTCCTGATTTCGTCACCTACGTAGCATGTCGCGGAGTAAGCACTTCAAGATGCGGGGGTCTTGCCGCATCAGCGTATACAGGGGCTTCTCCAGAAGGCGGTACATTCGCTTCTGGCCAACAAATTCTCCCTTCACGTCCCGCACCAAAGTTGAGAGCGCTACGCCTGAGAGCCGAGAACGTAGGGAGGCTGAATGTCGCGCCCGTGCAGCAGTTGATCTCGCATGTGGCAGAAAGCGATCGCTTCGGAGCCATCAGTGGCGCCCTCGCGTACAGGCGAGAGATCTTCAACGATCTGGTGGCCGGGGATGAAGTTCGTTTTCTCTCTGCAGTAAGTCCAGAACATGGGTCCCGGCCGAACTCCTTTCGGCTTCACTTACCTCCAAATTCATAGGCAACGAATACAGAACTCTTGCCGCATATGGTTCCGTAGCACTTGGCAATGTGTTTGGTGCCAGGCCACTGCTCCGGATCCAACTTGGGAAAGCCCTCCGGGCCGTTCAGTTCTTCTGATTTGGAGCAGCCCACAAGTGAATGTAGACCCTTGGCGGGGCATAGCCACAGACTCGACGCCGAACAATCTATCGGAAAGAGCCGGCCCAAGTCGAACCCCAAAAGAGCACTCAGACGACGGGGACAGGTGCGTCACGATGCCCCGGGCACTACGCTTAGAGAAGCCTACCCGCAACTCGGAGCTCCCTTTCGTGTGCGCTGGTTTCGCCTGGAGCGCTGGAGCGCAGCCGTCGCATCTGGGCAGACAGCCAGACACTAGCAACTTTTCTTTACCCGAATCGAATCGCATGTACGCGTTTCATCGAGCATGTACGTCTCGTCCTCACATCACTCCACCCAGGAGGCACAGCGGCGGTGTCAGAAGTTCATGCACTTGGCAGTAGGGCTCCTCCTCGCTCCCGAAATCGTGTCTTGTCACCTGCTTTACGGCGACCACCTCTCCGGTCGCTTGGGAGCGTGCTTTCCAAACTATAGACGACCCGCCACTGGGACGACGCACAGAGACCACAGAGGGGGACGAGGGAGGTAAGTCTCCAAGAAGCTTGCGGCAGCTTGTGTTGACGGGGAGAGAAAACCTTACAACTGCTTACAGAATCACACGGTTTGTAAGGGCTCCAGACGAAACGAGACCACTGCGGTCAGATCCACGGTCTCATACAATGGTATCCAGGAACTCAACATATTTCGAGGTGACGGAAACCCAGTAGGGAGGACGCACCGTCCGATTGGTTCGCTGCCAAGTTTATCATAACCAGGAATCCACCTGTGCCTTTCGAAGGTCTCTCCTGCATGATAGAAGGCGAATGTGTCGAAGCTCACTGACTAGAGAAGTTACAGACGACCGACTTCCTGAATGCGAGAGCCCCCGACGCGCCATCGCGCTTCCTACCCGTGTCCGACTTCGCGCCATCCCGAGCCGAAATTGTCTGCTGGACAATAGCAGCAGGGCAAAAGCGAAAGAGCAGGGCGCTAGAGGAAAGGCTGCAGTCGCGTGATGTGACGTTACATGCGGTACGGTCGCCATGAAAGCGCGGCCGTCTAATCCCTGGCCGGCCTTGGGCGTGGACTCGAAGCGGGGCCTGAGCACACGGTGCTCTAGGCGTTGGGTGTATCGGCACCTCGTACGCGGCGCCCCTGCGAGGCGTCTTTCTTTACTTTTGCTCAGCTTGTTTCGACACGGGCTGCAGGTGACCCAGGAACAGCCTTTCAGTTGGACGCTCGCCCGCGAGTAGAACGGGACCCTTGCCAGCAAGCCACGTAGCAGCTGTCCGCTTTTTCCTTTTCGCATTGGGAAAGGGGCGGTTGCAGTCTGTTCTCTGGACCCGAGAACCACGTACCTCTACCGGAGGTGGTGCTGAGGAACGAAGGGTACCATCGCGAAGTGATCCTTTTGCACGGGGCACACTGCCAGTTTCGGCTCGTTCCGTGGTCCCGACCGTGTCTCGGTTTGTAGTTCCAGCCGACCAAC
>NW_027159237.1:17507-18044 GCF_002600585.1 Cystoisospora suis
TGCCGAACTGCTGGGCATGGTTGCCCTTGATGCGGGACTCTGTGGAGGCATGAGGGATCATGGTGCTGTACCGCCAGAAAAGATGCTTACCGGCCATGCTCAGGCATATCTGTTTCACTGGCTCGCGGCAGTGTGTTAGATATGAGGCACACAGTCGATCTGAGAAGCGAATGGCTATTCTCGAGCAGACGACGCCATCACCTCAAGTGCCGAAGACTGGTCAACACCCTATCTGATGGCAGCTCCTGCCACTGAAAGGATTGGGAAACGCTCGCGGCCTAGAAAGGACGTGATCAAGAGACAACCATTAGCCTTTCTTTCAGCGCTACATCAACGTCTGGCCCCGGAACGCCTTGTGACAGAATTGCCACAGCCGTCCCCATTGGTTCCTGCCCAGATCTGTTGATGATGCTAGCCTGTCGGCCGCCTGCGGGGGCTTGGTAGAGCTGCAGATAGTACAGCTCACCTTTACGCTGTTATCACGTGCGATCCCAAACCCAGTCTCTAGCAGCATGCACACGCGTACATTCCATTCTG
>NW_027159237.1:18189-19829 GCF_002600585.1 Cystoisospora suis
TTCGTGCAAACAGTGACACACACTTGCGCACCTCGGATTCCCCTGGCAGATGACCAGAATCAAGTAGCGGTTCAGCTGAACGGCAGTGCCAGAGGAAGGAGTAAACATCTTGTGCTGAAGTACAGTGCTTCCTTTCTTTCGGACGCCGAAAAACGGGCCTTACTGGCTTTTCATGTCTCTAGTTTACTCTCTCTTGCTGTCCCGGTCTTGAACGACGGGCGTCTTCGACCACTGAGGGATCCGCCGAAAGCCCAACCGGTGGGCATTTCAGATTGAGGATCCCCTGGAAACGGTGAAGGACTAATCTAGCGACAACGTCGGTGTGCTGAACAGGCGCAGGCTTTCCAGGGCGGACGTACGAAGCTGGTGAGTCGACCAGAGTGCACAATTCGCGGACAGCAGGGAACTGTTCCCAATGATGGCGGCCGCCAAGGAGGTTGAGGATGACGCGGTTTCGCTTTTACCTATGAAGGTCAGGCACACAGATATGCCCCACGAGCTCCTCGGCCGGGTGCAAAAGATAATCACTCTTGCAATGCAAGAACACACACTGGAAAAAGACATTGCATCCAAGATCAAGGACTACTGCGACAGAGATGCCGCACTCAATTCCTCAAAGGAAGGGGCGTGGCAGTGTATCGTGGGCTCGAAGTTCGCTTGCTCGGTAACGCAAAACGCTGATTGGATCGCTTTCGTAGACGTGCTCACGAATCAACAGACGGTGTTGGTTTTCCGTTCTCGGTAGCCTAACTGGATGCTGGACCACATTTGGGACTAAAACGGGCAACGGAACGCCCCCGCAGAGCTTAATACGCTCGCTGCTGCCTGCTGACTGACCCCAGTGTCCCTCCAAATAGATTCAACGTGGGTACGCCACCAGATCCCGAAGACTCCGCCCCTGTCCGACCGCATTTTAAATGAGGAGATCCTTTCTTAAATTTTTTCCGGGTAGACACACAGACAGCACACTTGCGCGTTTTCTCTGTCTAGAACGCACTCCGGCAATCGGAGCAGATCTCCGTTGGTACAAGCTGTGGACTCTCTTGGGGCCCCAGCTTCCGTGTTTTCCACTGTCTGAGCCCCAAAGAGATGTCTTCCAGACGGCAGGGCTTCACAGTGCTACACCGCTTATCAGTCATTCAGCTGGCTGTCGCCGTTCTGGGATTCATTGCGTCGGCGTGCAAACGAGAGGGCGCTGCTCGAAGTCCGACACCGACCGCTGGGTGCTACCTGTATCACTACGTCATAAGCGCAACCACGGAAACACTCGATCACGACATCTGCGGATATGCAGGCAGGCATGCGAGCGTCACGCCGGAGAGGCCGGCCGACGTCCCTGGTTTTCAAAATGAACTGTCGTGCGCGGCACTTCCGGGGACATCGTACTCCGAACAAGTGAACTGACACCTAGGCTTCCCGGGATGTGGCAGCTCCATGTCGTGCTGCAGCGCTGAGGAACAACTGACGATGGCTTTGGGTGCGGGGATGAGATAAACACTGCAGCCTCCATACGTATCGAAAAGGTTCCTTGCCGGTCGCTAAAACTTCGCCAGTGGGTGCGAGTGGCCAACTCCGCAGCTCGAGCACTGAAAGGCGACCTTCACAATTGCCTGCGCGGGTACAAGCTGACCTGCAGCAGG
>NW_027159238.1:0-337 GCF_002600585.1 Cystoisospora suis
TCTGTGAAGACTTCCTGCCCTACTGAATGCGTTTCCTTCTTCAGGTGGTTCCCCGGCCATTATCTCTACCCCATCAATCCTGGTGCGTGGCTTCCCATTCCCCTGCTCCACTGCTTCCAGGTCGGTTTTTGCCTTTTCCCGAGGCTCCTCATTTGTCCCAAAACCAACTCGGCTGGCTGTGTGAATTTCCGCTCCTTCTTTTAGGACCGGAGAGACTTTTCTGGAGAATACAAGAGGGTTCTCATTTCTTTCGAGACCGTCTAAGGTCTCTCCACCTGTATCCTCCCGACCAAATTCGATGCTTCTGCTTCGTTTTCTCCCACAATCAACCAGTAAG
>NW_027159239.1:0-208 GCF_002600585.1 Cystoisospora suis
AAGACGATGAAGGTCCCCGTACCAAAGAAGTTAAGAATGAAGAAAATCGTTGAATGTTGGTGCGACAAATGAACAAGTAGAGCTAAGGAAAGCATGGAAGAGTCGGAAGATATGCTGAAGTTGAGTAACCGTGGAGATAAAGGGTGTATGGAGACGTATAAGGATGTGCAAGAGCGGCAAGTGATGAAAGCAGATGGGATTCGAGGTG
>NW_027159240.1:0-4434 GCF_002600585.1 Cystoisospora suis
CAGCGCTACGTACTAGCACTATGTAGTCTACTACGTAGCCTGCACCGCTCCATCCGGGCTACCCGAGCACCCGGCTCCAGGGAGTACTAACCGGGCTATCTCAGCACCCGGCTCCCAAGGAGTACTAACCGGAGTGCACGCACTCTAACTCACAAACACATTCCTCGCTGAGGAACTTGTGTTCCTCGCCGGCACAACATCCACCCCTTGTTGAAAACGCGCGGTCCCTGCGCGCTCACACACACGCCGCTGTTCTTCTTCTTGCTGCCGCTCGGCTTCTCTCGCTCGGCGCGATGTCACAGGGCGGAGACCATACTCAATTGTCGCCGGAGGCCTGCTCTGCGGGAGTATCTCCCGTTCGCTACTGACACAGGCGGGCCTTCTATAACCGGACTCCATGTCCACCTGTTCCCGAGGGAGCCCCGGCTCTATCAGCTCTCCGTCTTCGGGTAAGTCTAAGAGTTTGAACTGGCTCCGGGTCACCTGGCGCTCCTCGTTTGTGACCGGGTCCCGAACCTTGTACGTAACGCCGTTAGCGTAGCACTCCGTGATAACCCAGGGCCCAGCGTATCTTGGAGTGAACTTCGCCGGATAATTTGCTTTCTCTCGGGGCGACAAGCTGACTGCTACTATTGTCCGCGCTGGAACTCGGGCCTTGCTCTCGCTTAGCAGCTTCCCTCGCCGTTGTTCTTCCCGCATCTGTGCTTCATGCGTGTCCACGCGCGCACGCCACAGACGATGTAGCCAAAGCTTGGACGTTGGATTTAGACGAGGCTCATCCAGGTGGCGTTGCACCGGCAGCATGGCTTCTCGTCCGTGGGTCAAAAAGAAAAGCGAAAACCCGGTAGCCATATGCGGGGTCGAGTTGTGTGCCAGCGCCACGCCCGGCAGGGAGATGTCCCAGTCGGTACCCTCCTCGTTCACTACTGCAGCGAGCGCCTTGCGGAGAGTCCTCATGCAGCTCTCAACAATCGAATTGCCCTGAGGATAGTATGGGGTGCTGTACAGTTTCCGTATTCCCATACTGGCACAGAAATCCCGTAATACAGCAGGCTGCGAACTGAGGTCCGTTGTCCGATAGCACGGCCGCTGGCACGCCATGCTGTGGCACCCACCTATCTCTCAAACACGATACCACATCCGCAACCTCAGCCTTCCGTAACGCTGTGAGCTCGATCCAGCTTGTGAAGTGGTTGATAAGCACCAGTATAATAGTCGCGCCTCTCGGCGTCTTCGTAAGTGGACCAAAAAAGGTCCACTGCTACTACTTCCCCTAGCCAACCTCGCGGTAGAGCTTGCATCGGAAATGTGCGAGGACCACTCCTGGGCTGCTGCCAACACTGTATACACGTCTTCAGCACTCGCTTCATGTCCACATCCATCGAACCCCAAACATACCCTTCTCTAAGCTTCGCCAACGTCTTCTTCCGCCCGAAGTGCCGTGAATACCTCCCGGCATGCATCCGCTGTATCACTGGTGTCCGTAGGTGGATAGGTAGGTGAATTCTATCTGGCTTCCCTTCTTTTGTTCTCAAGCAAAGCACCCCCTCATTCAGTACCGGCGTGTACCCTGCTGCTCTCACCCAGTGCGGTAGCTCTGCTCCGGGCACCCCATCCAAATACTGTCGGAGCCCGAGTGTTTCCGCGCACACTGCCTGCGCCTCCCTCATGGTGCTTTCTCCAGGATGAGCCAGTTCCCGGCGTGGGCCTTCTGCAGAATCTATATCTGACGCAACAACTCTTCTTGCCTCCGCGTTCAACTCCCCACCCCTTGTTGAAAAGGCCTGGTGCTGTCCCAGCATAATTGGCAACGTTCGGGCTCACGCACCAGTGCACATAAGGGCACAGGTCGCAGGGTGGGTTGGTGTGTGTAAGCATCTTCATCTCCAACCGGATAGCGCGAAAGCGCATCCGGCACGGCATTGCAGCGACCCGCACGATGTTGTAAGTCGAATGTAAACTCTTGTAGTCGGAGTACCCAGCGCGCGATCCTCGTTGATTTCCCGGCCTGATTACGCAGCCACAGTAACGGACTATGATCTGTCCGCATAAGTGTTGGTGAACCTTCAACCCACAAGCGGAAGTTCTCTAGGGACCATACTACTGCAAAAGCTTCGAGCTCGGTTGCCGACCACTTCTTCTCGTTGGCCTTGAGCACTCTGCTAGCAAACGCAATCGACCTCTCGTGACCGTGGTCGTCCTTCTGTGAGAGAACAGCTCCAAGTCCCAAAGAAGACGCGTCACAGTCAATGATGAAAGCTTTGCCTGGCTGGGGGTGAGCTAATTGAGTCATCCGAATCAGAGCATCTTTGATGGCATTGAAGGCAGCCTTTTGCTCCTCGCCCCATGCGAAAGCAATGTCTTCAGGGATGAGCCGCTGCAGTGGCTCCGACAATCGCGCGTAGTCTTTTATAGATAAGAAGCTCCGGCGACCTTTCTTGTCCACTGGTACGGGGAAGTTGCTAATAGCCGCCGTCTTGGCAGGGTCGGGGCGTATTCCTGTTGCCGAAATAAGGAAACCCAGGTAGGAACTCTCTTTCTGGAAAGGTCTGGAATTCAGCGGATGCAGTTGAAGGTTGGCTTCTTTCACGCGGCGGAAGAAGGCCTCCAAATGAGCCATGTGCTCTTCGAACGTGTTACTGAAAATGATCACATCGTCGAGGTACGCAGCTGCAGATACCCACTTCATTCCTGCAATGAGGCGGCCGCTGTTGTGTGGCAGGAGCACCTGCTGGACCAAAGGGCATTCTCTTCCACTCCCACAACCCATGGGGAGTAATAAACGCTCATCAGCGGCGCGACTCCTTTTCAACACCGATCTGCCAATACGCATTTGAAAAATCAAACACAGAAAAGAACTGTTTCCCCTGAAGCCCATCAAATGCCTGCTGTATACGAGGGAGCGGATACACAGGGACGCGGGTAACCTTATTTAGCGGGCGATAATTGATGCAAAGGCAATACTTTCCACCAGGCTTGGGAGCCAATACCACTGCAGAGGCCCGCTCTGACTCGTTGGGCTCAATAAAATCCTTGTCCAAACATTCCTTCACTAAAGCTGCTATTCGTTCTCTCTTGGCATGGCTGACTGGTCTGGGAGGGCAACTAATTGGCTGCTGCTTAGGGTCGACGTCGACGCGAAATGTTGTCAGATTCGTCTGGGCGAGGGGACGATCGCCGGCATTCCAGATGGTCGAATACTCGTAGCAGAGGCTCTTGAATTGTCCCGCCTGCTGTCCCGACAGCCCTACTACTTTGTCGCACCTTGACTGCATCGCTTCAGAAGTCAAATCGAAAGAAGCAGCAGCTGCGTTGCCCTGTCGCGGCAGTGCGGGGACTGCGTCACTCGAGATCTGCTGCGTAGGCGATGTACGGCCCGGGTGATACTGCACTAGTGAAGCACTCAGGGAACCACATTCATCTTGCAATACCTCCGGAGCAACGGACGTTGGGAGAAGGGACGGTGCGTTCTCATCTAACGGTGGCGAGGAACCTTCTACGTCCCTGTACCCCATAAGCAGCGCGCACCCTTCTACCGCCAATAGCTTCATGGACATTTCCTCGGAATCATCCAGTGATTCTCTTTGTGAAACGTTTCGACATGACAGCTGTCCGCCACAGGCACTTAACACAGAAGCATCCAGTTCATCCTCGCACGAATTGATAGCAGCGGCCACTATCAGAGATCTAAGGCGAACACGCTCGACGGGCGTCCTCTTCTCGTCGTGCTCTACGTAGAGGTGCAGCTCTCCTCCTGCGGCAGAGAGTGACATGCCCAGAGCAAGAAAAGCATCAAGGCTAATGAGAGCTGCGGGATGCACACCTCTTGCAAAGTAGACTGTCATCTTTGTGCTGCGAGGTTCGGCTTCAAGAAGAACATCGCATTGCCCTACTAGAGGCACGGGTCTGCCCCCAACATCAACTACTTTCGGGAAATCGCTGTCGCAAGGCTGCACCCAGGGATACACCCCTATGGAAACACACGATTGTTTAGCAGTGTGATAGCACTGCCAGGGTCTAACAGAGCACGAACGTTCGTGTCCTCGTAGTGCAGGTCAACGTCGAAATTGCCGACTCGTTGGAGTAACTTAACCACGCCTGTAACCGATGGTGGAGGTTGAGGTTGTCTTTGAGATTGGGCACGGGAGTGTACCGTGCAGCTTCTGCCCAATATTGCATCTCCCGCGCTGTCCTCTGGCCCTTGGACGAAGTACAAATTCAGTTCAGCAACATCCCCGAGGTATCCCACATCCATAACATTAACCTGTTGAGAGACACCCTCAGCTGTCCGAGCACCTGAGTTACAGTCAACTTCACTGGCGGGCCACACGGCTCCACCACCGTTCACATTATGTTTGTCAAGCTCTTCCTTCCTGTCTCGTACGTCTCTCAAGACAACAGCTGCCACAGACGGTGTTCTTGTCGGGCTGTACG
>NW_027159240.1:4485-6743 GCF_002600585.1 Cystoisospora suis
TCCTTCTGGGGTCTTCTGTTTTCCAATCATGATACCACTGACACAGCGTAAGTGTGTGCTCGGGGCTGTTGCAAAAGTAGCAACGGGTGTCGATCTCCCCCGTCTGCTGTTCCCGTTTCTGGGACGCGGCGACCTGTCCTTGTCCGCTGCTGTAAGGTGCTCGAGCGTCGCCATACTTGGTCGAGCGTCGCCCTCTTTCTGTCCGTGAACTGTGCTCCCTGCGGCGAATGTTCGGCTCCTTACTCTCAACCGTCAAGCGGCGTTTCCGTCCTTCGTCAACTACCGGAGCTGCGGCGACGGTTACGTGCTTGGCTTCTTCTCGAACTTTAAGCATCGCTTCGAGGTCAATGACCACGGATGTATACGACGAGTAAAGAGTGGAGGCGTTGACGAGCCGGAATGCGTCAACTGTCTGCGCAGAATCTTGTAAATTGCCGGGAAGTGCCGCCCAGTAAAGACAGGTGAGCGTATACTCTGAAATTTCCGTCAGCCGCTTGAGCTCGCGAGCCATTCGTACTCTGGCTGCTTCATAGTCAATAGCAAGATCCTTGAGATACACTGCCAGTTCCCGTGCTCCCTCGAACCCGGAACAATGTTCTGCAGTCTCCTGGGGTACGTCATGGCCTGATACTTCATGCCCGCGTTTCTTAACAACCTATCCCGGACAGCCTCATACACCATGTTCGCGGGCAAACTCGTTGAACGAATTGCCTGAATGACAGACGTCACTTCGGACCTCATTCCAAATAAGACTGGTTCCCAAGCATATCTGCCCAGTTCTCCCGTGGAACATGACGCCCAGACAGTTCGGTCTCGAAAAGAAACCAGTGCTCCCAGTTAGTGGTCGATCCGTCAGGCTGAAGGAGCTCGGGCGTTTGAAGGAGACGATCTCGTTCACTGGCAGGCAGGGGAACCGACTTCTTTGCTTCTTCCTCTCTATTGAGAGAGGGAAGCTTTCCCAACAACCATGGCATTCGCCGGCAATCGGACGTTGGGTCCTTCGAATTCCATCTGACAACCGTACGCTTCTTGCATTTGCATGACCTCCACAACCCCTCTGACACCACCAAGCCAATCAAGTTCAAGCTTCCTTTTGTCCCGCAACAACGGCGCACTCTGCGCCGATTTCAGTCCCTGACACAACCGTTCTAGTTCTCTCACGTCTTCGACTGTCTCTTCCCAGATTGAAACCGGCTGCTGTGATCTACTCTCCGGAACGCTTCTTCCATCCGCTGACACGTCCGCTGATTCTGCGTTCCCCTGGCGTCCTCGCTCTGCACGTTTCACCGCTCGCTCATTGCGAGTACTGCCGGAACTTCCGTGAGCGTGCTGTCTCCGAGAGCGGCTATCCACGGCGGCTACGCAGGGGAGAAGAGAGAAATTGGCGTTGACGCAGCTGGCAGCCGCTTGGCAACTTCCTTAAGGTAACCACAGACTACAGGCTGATGAAAAGCTGAGTACTACCCAACCAGATTCTCGATCTCTTTAACACGTCGAAAGCAAAACAAAAATGCGAAGAGACGCGACCAAGTTGACTCTGCTACGGTCTTTGCGAGTGGGCGAGAACTGTTGAGACTGCGGCCACTTATGTTACCCGCTGCCGGGACATCTGCTGGGTGCCTGTTTTTATATATCGTCGAGACGATCCGACGCTGTTCACTCCACGGTGCTAGTTCGGCGGCAACGAGATGTGTTGTTCAGGCCTTTGAAAGTCAAGCGGGAGAAATTCCCGCAAGAGACCGAAACCAATGGAACAAAAAGGAAAAAAAAAGTGGAAGGTGTAACCTGTTCCCTCGGAGAAAAATCCGAAAGAAAACACCCAGGCTCACGGGTCACGCAGCCAGACCACGGTCCTGACGCAGTTCAGTTTGCTCGTTCGTCTGTCACAGTCTTCGTCCCGGGTCACGACACCACTTTGTTGTACGCCCAAGCTCACAATTCCAACGCAGACAAGCTTTGCACAACGGTTCAGCCACGTAGCCTCACGGGCAGACTCTCAGAGAACACGGTAAGAACACAAAAGATAGAAAATGGGTAGGTGCGGGCTCCGCCACGCCCGGCACGATCGGAAACAACCGCGAAGCTCTCTTCTCGAGCAATCTCCTGCCGCTTGCTAGCGTGCTACTAAGGAGAGTTTCCTAAGCTACTCGGAAGGTGAGCCTGACACTCAATTCTTCGAGGATCTAACTACTATTCCTCTCCCTCCTCCCGTCACTGCTCGTCGCTATGATCTAACACGACGCATCGGGAGAGTCGCG
>NW_027159241.1:0-4210 GCF_002600585.1 Cystoisospora suis
GGGGATGGTCACTCGCTGCCCCCTCTAGTGGCGGGGCCCGTGCTCTGGACTCTATAAAAAGAATGCTCTGAGTAGTCCCAACTGAACTGGATAACGCCAGTCGAACAGGTCTTTAGTGCGCTCCTTTACTACGTCTGCACTGGGAAGTAAGTGTCGGAGTGCGACCCTGTGGTGCGTTCACAGCGGTTGAGACCGCGGCCTGCCACGTACTACCACATGCCAGTGGGAACGGCTACCGATGCCATAGTATTTTCGGGAGCGGGACGGAGAGGACAAACACTGAGTTGATGCGGTAGTTCTCACAGATCATGGGCAAGACGGCACCAGCGATGCCAAGTTGTCGGGGCCTCCCCGAGAACAGCGGCAGCACAATAGCAGCGCACAGCCACATTGTAGTCTCGGACACGCGGTCGGCATGACTGAACTACCCGTTCGGTATAGATCCTCACAGCAGCAAAACGCTGCCACACTACGTCGCGCTTGTCTCCGCCTTGTCTGAAGTCGAAATCCAGTACAAGGGAATCAGCGGGCACTTGTCACGGAGTTCGAACACACAACCTGTCTTCTGCCTGAAACCGGTGCTGCTCGCTGTCCGATGTTCAGGACAGCCTTACTTGTTACATCAAACGTTTTTCGGCAGGGGCAGCCCCTCCCGGTCATCTCGCTGACTAGTATTCCTGGTTGACCAGTCGACTGCGACTAGAACGTTACTCTGCGCACACGCCGACAGCGCTGTAGACCGGAATCACCTTGCTCGTGCTGCCGGGCTCGTCCGTGGTCTGTAGGCGTGTTCCTTGAAGCCCAGATCCTCACCGAATGCACAGCACCAGTGTCCTGTGCTATCGTGGCCCCGAAGTGGACTCGTACGACACGAAACTACTCAGCGTAAGAATCTGTTTCGCGTTACCCGGCATCGTCGTTCGCTTTTGCGCTCACCCGAGCCTGACGTAGGCGGCACAAAGAATGTGGCCGAAGTGCGGAGAAGCTGGTTATGAATGTGAGCGGCCTGCTTCGTCTATACCCGCCGCCAATGCTCCTACGACGACCACGAACTCACGGATTACGACTGCCGAAGTCCCATCTACATAGCACTGCCGCTTGGAGACGTGTGAGAACGGAACATAAACGTAATTAATTATCACTCCGCCACCCGCCCTGGTCAAGATGATGTTTCAACAGACAAGCCAAGTCAACACACGATGGGCTGCCCGACTTCCTGTACACGATATCGCAAGCTGAACGACAGCAACGCCTCAACATATGAAACAGCCGAGTTGCAAAAGGACCACGGCTGCTGATTGCGTCGCATCGTTCGTAGAGGCTTTGAGGCCCGGGTACAGTACGGCTACCCCTAACACCACGAACGACAGATCGTTTTCCTCTCTCTCTTTACTACACCGAACCGTGGACGGGAAGGTACAGACCGCCGCAAGAAACTAAAGAAACCTAGGACGCGCTTACAACACAGGACCTTGACGGCCACTGCCCTCACACTTAACAATCTCTTTTGTCCTCTCCAGCCTACTCATCTCCCTCCTCATCGTCACCGCCATCTTCTTCATTCGCATTTTCACTGCCATCTTCGTCGTCATCTTCGTCCTCATCGCTAGCGTCATCATCGTCCTCGTCATCCACGTCCGCCACCTCGTCGAGGAAATACGGGACAGGCGCATGCCATATTTCACGGCGAATGATTTCGCCAACTTCGAGGCGAGATGCTGCCTCATTCGGATCCTTCGCAAACCACTCGAAGAACGAGACCACGTCTACATCATCATCGCCATCACCTGCCCGGCGAGCCTCTGCTGCCTCAACAGGTGACTTACCTTCCTTCCATTTTATCTCCGTGGCGCTAACTACTTCTTCCGAGCACGGGTCGCTTCGGAACTGCACATGCTTTTCCAACACCAGCGGCTCCATGTACTCCTTCGCTCCCTCATCGAAAGTCTACACAGGAGCACAACCATATGACGCTGATGTACATTCGCCGACTTCACGCACAGCCGGCGAATAAACAGCAAGTGAGAGAGCAGACCAGTTCCACACTTCCGATACTGCTTGGTCGCTGTGCAGACTGACATTGCCATTGACAAACGGCGCTGCCCGACAACAAGCAAAGTGGCCGTGCTCCTCGGCTCGTACAATCGTGACTAGGTCCACTTCAACACGTCTGCACATAGAGGTACGTGTGATGCGTCAGGCCTTGACACCAGGAAAGCTCTGGACGTCCGAACAACTATTTTACATCATAACCCGCTGCGTACGCTGCCCCTCGTAAGGCCTGTCTCCACGAAATGAACTGCTTGGCCAACTGCCTTGCATTCGCGACTGGACAAGTCACTGCTCAGTTCACCCAAGCCCTACAGCAACGTGAGCGATGTTCTCTTGTAGCGCCAATTGTCGATGTTCAAGAGGCCTCATGTATCCCCCGACCCCGCGTTCCGTCGCAGAACGGCTTACAAATTTGATCTTGTAGGAGCCGTGCTCATCGATGTTGTCATCCAAGTCGATGCGTTTCAGGTGCTCTAGAACAGGGATGTCTTCTTCTACAAGATACGCAAGTTGAGGATGGTTTCGGAGGCAACGACACCAGAAACCCGGAATTTTGTCAATAATTTCCTGACGTTTGACAAGGACCGGCTTCTTTTTCTCATCGAACTCTTTCTGGACAACCATTTGCTGTTTTGCACATTCCTCCTCCAGCTTCTGCAGTTCGGCCTGGATGCCGTCAAGATCTTTCATATGGGGCTCCAGCAAGGCGGCCGCCTCATCCGGAGAGCAACTGCCTACGGCTCCTTTTTCACTTTTCTCCTCCACCCGTCGCTGCTTCTGAGCCGCAGCTGCATCCGTGCTATTGCCATCGGGTTGTTGACGCTTCATTGTGAATGTGACCTGAGTGCCTGGAGCACACCCAACTGCGATATCCACACAGGCCCCACGAATCGGCGACGCACCGTACTGGCCCTTCGGTTGTCCGTCAGCGACCAAGAGCCGTCTCTGGGGAGAACTGTCAGGCCTGTCTATGTCTTCCGCGACACAGCAGAGAAACTTTGACACTTCCTTGGTGAAGCTCCGCCACCTTGGCAATCACTCCAAAACCCCGCCCCCGAAGACAACCCTTGGACTGCTCGAACAACGCACCGCGGGTGGACCTGACGGCCGGTTCTGTTCTCGTAGAAGGCCCCACGAGTGTGGCAGGAAACCGCACCAGCCACCAATGGGAGGGAACAGCCTAAGCACTGTAAGGAGCGCACGACACGACAGCCCTAACTACAAAGCTCTGAGAAGCGATGCCGCAGTCAAGAAACCCTTGGAAGAAAACGCGCTGAAGGCCGAAAGAAAAGTAACTGGTAACCGTAACAGGCACACGGGGTGGGGTCGAGAGCAGTGGGAAACACACAAGAACGAAGACGTGCACTGCCGCAGCAACTCTTAGTGAGCCGAAAAACGAACTGCTCGCCGATGGTGGCAACGTTTTCAAAAGTAGGGAAGACATACCTACGCCCGGTAGCTACTGCTGCAGGGGCACCGCCGGCCACCGCAAAGCCGGGAACATCATCCAGCACACGGAGGGCCGCTTTTTCCTCAGGGGACGCGGAGTGCCGCAGCAGCCCTCGAGGGAACGACTCCCCAAGCATGGAAACGCCGACGTAAAGCCACCCCCCCGCCTTTGGAGGTCTCACCTCGGCTCCTCCCCCACCAACTCCGGAGTGGTAAACCAGCATTACATGCCGTAGCGCTGTGATGGCGGGACAGCAGCATGCTGCTGCGCTGCACCCGGGCTCGCGTTCGCGCTTCAAGAACGGTCCGTCTGCGGGTGGTCCAGACGAGCATTTGAGGTGGACATCCGCAGAAGGCGAACTGAGCAGTTCACCGGCGAGTTCAAGTGAGTCCGTAAGCTTGCTTTCTACTGCAGCGTTTTGCGCATCGATGCCCACTCGGAGGCAGCATGTGAACGGTAAAGAACCTGCGGTTCCCCAGTACAGCAGGCCATCGCCGGGGCACTATGTCCAGTACAGTGAACGGAAACCTGCTGTCGGATACTCGCGTTGAAATAAGATGCGGATTCTGCAGGGTGGCGAAACGAACATGCTCAGGAAGGTTCCGCTCGTCGCGCGACAGGTGTCGTGAGCCCGAGACCGTACGCCTCGACATCTTCGCCAGAATATCGTTCCAGGAAGGGGAGCGTGTCACACGACTAAGATGATAC
>NW_027159242.1:0-15767 GCF_002600585.1 Cystoisospora suis
TGGGGTGTATATACACCCTAGCACGTGGGGTGTATATACACCCTAGCCCGTGGGGTGCATATACACCCACCCGAGGATTCAATACAGGCAGACAGATACAAAGATAATACATCATTTTCTTTGTTTTGAAAAGTTCTGCTTCTCCTCAATCGTCGTGAGAGTTAGAAAGGTGACGACAAGGAGGAAGATTGAATCAGAACAAACGTATATAGGTAGAGATAGATAGATGGATAAGACTGAGTCAGTGAGAGACACCCCACTCTCCTCCTTTTCATCTCCGCAGTTTTCTTTGATGAGACAGTTGAAGACTGATTAATAAGAGAGCAAGCAAATAACAAAGATGAAAATAACGAAGCCTTTCAAGTCATTTCTCACCTTCATCCTCTCTGTCTGTGCTTTCGTCACCTGAGCTAAGAATCTCAATCAAACAACCTCTTCCGCCACTACTCCTCCCCGTGGTAGAAGAAGACGGCGAATGACGACCTAGATGCTTTCCTTTCTTCATGGTTCTGTCACTCTCAGTACTCTCTTCATCTTCTTGATCATCTCCTCTAAATATTAAAGAAGAAGAGAGCAAATCATCTACTCCTCCTATTTCTTCATCTCCTACGTTGCCTTCTATCATCCTCTCTCCAAATCGCGTCTGTCCTTTATAAAGAGCCTTGAGCTTTCGTTCTAGTTCTTTCTGTTGCAAAAAGAACTTGACCGGATCTTCACGTGATTCATCGAGTGCTCTCTACAAAAGATAAGCAAATGGAGAAAATGAAGAAGAAGGCATTCAATAACGACATGACGACGGGGTGGAGAGATGAAGAAGATGACAGAAAAGAAAGAGAAGAAGAAGAAAAAGAAAAAGAGAAAGGAAAGATCTCTCTTCCTTGAATGTGACAATAATGAAAAGCTTGAGAGTAGTGGGGACAATAGTAGTAGGTATCTAGCTACTAAAGAAGAAAAGAAATGAAGAAGAAGAGGAGTCTATTCACACTTGACTGAGTGTGTAGAAAGTAGAATAAGAAAGATGCGTTGAGAGGCGATACATATCCCGAACACAGAGAGAGGGACAAATCTATAGATAGATGAAGAACAAAGACGTAGCGGAACTCGACAGCTCTAGGGAGATTTCTTTGGAAGAGAAAGAGAGAAAAAAATAGAAAGAGAAGAGAGAAGGTCATGGGACTCTATACAGAAGACAGAACAACTCAGTAATCATGTCTTTTCTCTGTCTCAAGAAATCGCCATATCGAATACTTCTTCTTCTTCTTTCCTACACCGGGCGTACAAGCTAACTCCATACTCTCCGACTTATATCTCTAAGAGGTCTAGCTTACATCGTACGCATGAAGATCGACGCCGGTCGATACAATCGAAACATTTTTAGCTCGAAGTTCTTCATCGCTCGGAATCGAACCCTTCACATCAAACAAGCCCAAGTGCAGCTCTGGAGACAAGCCGCCACACAACGAAAGAAAAAGAAAGAAAGAGATAAGAAAGAAAGACTGATTACCTATCTTTAGTCTGTCTCTCTATCTGTATATATATATATATTTATATATATTTATATAACTACAAGTGCTTGTTTTCGCATGCCTCTACTGTGTCTCTAGACTGACTCTGTATAGACTGTGTAAAGACTGTCTATACATCGAGAGACAACTGGAGGTTGAAGTGGTAAGAAGAAATACAGAAGGAGGAACTTAGAAACCGAATATCCTGTGAGAAAAGAGTCTTCTCCATCGACCTCTTCCCCAGATTACCGAGATGTCTTGAAGAGCCCCGAGTGTCACGACAAAGAGAGAGAGAGAGAGAGAGACTGATCTATTTGTAGACAAGCAAGAAGGTTCTCCGAAGAAGCGAAAGAAAGAAGAGAAGAAAACAGAGAGGGAAAAAGATAGACATAGAAAGATAGAAAGCGCTTCTAATCGAGATATGGAAGGTCTATACCTAGTTCAATGTATGGCTTATCTTCTTCCGCTTCTAGAAGTTCTATACTACTACACGTTTCTTTATCCTTCTTCTTCTTCCTTCCCTCTTCTTCTTCTTTAACTACTTTCTCTCCTTCACCTCGCTCCTTCTTCGGCTTTCCTTTCTCTATTAGGGAGTTTATGTGTCTTTCTCTCAACAGAAGGTCATTCGATTTCTTCAGCTCGGGAATAAACGATCGGCACTTGCCTAGGAGATCATCTAGATCTCGGAAAAGACCTTTTTCTTTCTCTTCAATCGATTCTTTGATGCCTATCTTTTTCGTGCTGCTCTTATTTCCTTCAGCCTGTAGACCCGCCTCCCCAGAAAGCGCCACCGGTATAGTATTCTTCCTGCAAACAATTTCTTTCTCTCTCTCTTTCTTTGTTTCGCGGCTCTTCTTCTCCTCCTCTTTTTCTCTCTGTTGGGATGGCTCAGTCTTACATAGGAAAGAAGAGTCTCGATCTAATTCTTCAATCAAAGCAATAGAAGAAGAGGAAGAAGCAGAGGTAGAAGAAGAAGAGGAAAGACACATGGGAGAGAAGAGAAAATCTCGACAAGATGGAAAGGAGTCAGGAGAAAGAGAGGAAGAAGAAGTCAAGGAGCAGGTCGAGGTAGAAGAAGAGGAAGGGCAACTAGAAGAAGAAGAAGAGCCGCCAGAACAACGAGAAGAAGATGTGAAATGAGAAAGAGAAGACGACGAGGACGAGGAAGTAGAAGAAGAAGAGTTGAAAGCAGGAGGAGGGAAAGAAGAAGGAGAGCCACGACAAGGAGAAGCGGTCGAGGGAGAAGAAGAGGAAGAAGAGAGAATAGAGACCGATGGAGAAGCCAAGATTGGCATTGTTGTGTCGATAGGAGAAGAGCCTAAGACACCTCCTCGATTCTCTTCTTCTCTTCTTACTCCCCCCTTCATCCCTGCGCCCTCTACCATTTTGCCATCTCTCAAAGAGTCCTAAAGAAGAAGAATCCACTACTGCTCGCCACACTTAAGCTTAAACAAGAGAAAACAGAAGAAGAAGACGTCATGACCACCCAAGGCTCAAACCCATGATATTTACCATTCACTCCTTTATGGAAAAAGCAATCTCTCTATGAATCTGTGCAAGACAAAGGCTGTGTTTGTATATATGTGGAGGAGAGAAGTTCTCTTCGGATGTGTCTCTGTCTGGATGTCCTTCACGCCCTGAGCTCCTCGTGCGAAGGGCAAAAGCCTTTCATGATAGACAAGGAGAAGGCGAGTGAAGTAAAGAGGAGCTCTAGATAGAAGAAACACGTAGAAGTGAGTGGTCGTAGCGACCTGACGAGTACCTTCCTCTACATAAAAGGTAGCCTGTAACGCTCGCTAGGTGAGGTAGGGGGATGAAAATCCTAATGGCCCTTCGTCTTATAGAAGGATGAGAGACACAGCAAGCTTCTAGAGAAGGATAGAGAAGCAAGAGGCGAAGGAGACAGAGGATCTTTCTCTCTCTTGCAGGGTGAGAAAGAAAAAAAGCAAAGGAGGGAAGGAAAGACGATAGGTTTCAGGAAAGAAGAAGAGACAGCAAGAAAGAAGAAGAAGAGCTGGTAGAAGACGTTTCGATAGACAAGATGAGAAAGCAGGAGACTGTTTGAAGAAAGAGATTACAAAGAAGCCATTGAAGAGAGAGACGAGAGAAAGAAAAAAGATCGATACTGCACGCTTTCCTAAAGGGATAAAGATATGTAGATAGATAGATAGACACATTTGTATGTATGAACAGAATAGATGCAGATAACGGATGATGGGCGTACGGATGGTAAAAGAAGGGTAGAAAAGGACTAACGTTTCTTTTTAAAGAAAGGAAGAAAAGAGGAAAAGAAGGAGAGAGAGACGAAATGAACGGTACGATGCAGTGGAAAGGACGTGCTAGGGAGAGAGAGAGAAAGAAAGATGTATTGAATGGAAAGGATAGAGAGGGAGTGAAGAAGAAGAAAGGAGAAAGGAGAAAGAAAAGGAAAGAAAGAAGGAAAGAAAGGAATGTGTAGAAGTTTGTGAATAATGAGTATAAAGGACGAAGAATCTCTCACATAATGAAGGCAAGATGAATCCACCCCTCGTGAAAGATATATTGGCTTTCTTCGGTCTCTTCTCTTTTCAGCTGTCGATGATGTAGAAAAGCTCATTCTTTTTGTTGGGATTTCTTTCATGAGAAAAGAAGCGAATCGACTTGATTCAGTTGAGTTCGAATGGTGTTTCCGAACTCAAGAGAAAAGCAGATAGATGGATGGGTCGGTGGTGGAGGGAGAAGGGTTGAGGTGTATGTACACTCCAGGGGCTGTGCTGTTGTATGTATGTATGTGAGGAGAAAAGGATTCTGAAGAGAGAAGGATAGGAAAGAAAAAGCGTAAGAAAGAATAGACTTCTGAGTCTTTTCTTCTCTAATTTGTAGAAGAAAGCAAAAGGAAAGAAAGAAAGAAGTCTTATGACGGTCTTTTTCTCTCCTTGTTCTTCCATTCCTACTACTGTCTCTTCCTTATCTCTTTCTATCGCACATCGCTCTCTCCCTTTCCTTCTCTTTTGATAATCCTCTTCTCTCTTTTTTACTTATGACCCCCCTCCCTCGCTCTTCTCTTCTCTGTCTTCCAACTTGACTTTCTTCTTGTTGTTCTCCTGCTTCGTTGCAATACACATACATACATCAGAAATTCCCTCTCTCTCTCAAGAGGAGACAATTCCTTACGCTCTCTCTCTCTCTCCTTTTGCATTCTCCTTCATTCACCTGTTGTTCTTCTTCTTGTCGCTGACCAGCCAGCAGAGGGGAACCGAAGAAAACAAATGAAAACCTTCTAAGTCTCTTCTCAGGGCGGCGGCTGTCTTTTCTTTCTTCTCTTTCTCTTAGCAAGAATCTTTTCGCCTCTGGGCCAAGACAAGAAGAGAAGAACAATCTGCTGCTATCTTTCATTTCACCCTACCTCAGCTCAAGTATCTTTCATCTTTCGCGGAGCCGCTAGATGAGAAGATAGAAAGATACCGAAAGAGATAAGACGCGGGGAGACGGAGAGAGAGACAGAAAGTTCCAGAGCCTTCAAAGGGAGTTTCTTTGTTTTCTACAGCCTTTTCTTCTCTTCTCTTTCTCTCTCTCTCCATACATCTGCCTTTCGATCTGAGGTCTTCAATTGTAAATCTCCATAAGACAAGGGGGGGGGAGGTTGTTGATAAAAAGGACAATAGTAAGATCTGTTGTATCGAGGCAAGATCATAGACTCCTGAGATATGCCAGAGTGGCTGTATATACACCTGACGTCCTGCTGCCTATTGGTCACCTCTCCCGTCTCGTGTTCTCCATACGTTGGGTGTCCTCCTCTTACAAGATCTGAAGCGTGCTGTAAGTTATGTACGTTTGTAGGTTTCTATCTAGCTATCTAGAGATCTCTCATCATCGCAATTTCTTTTTCTCCTTCTTTGTTCTTCTCTTCCTATTCTCTTCTCCTTTCTCAACCCTTTCTAAACAGGAGGTTTCTCTAGACTTCTACCAATAGAAAGGAGAAATCCATCTGCCTTCGTTCTTCTTCCTCTTCGTTCTTTTACTCGGTTGCGTGCATCTGCCTCCTTCCTTTCCTTGCCCTCTTCTATTGTCCATTCACTTGACACATCATTATGGAGAGTCAGATATCTCTCTTCTCTACTCCTGCGAGGCTAAGGCTTCTCCATCTCTTCCGACCGGGTAAGCCGGTCCTTCGTCACCCCTCTCTCCTTCCAACTTCTTCTTCCTCTTCCTTCTCGCCTTCTTCTTTACGGTCTACAAGAAGCGTAGGCCAGCAGGAGCTGTCTATACACTCCAATGGTTTTCTTAGAAGGCAGGGTCCAAGTGGAGCTTTTCTTAAGAATTCTACAAACAGCCATTCTTCTTCATCTTTCTCGATTTCTTCCTCTTCTTTGTTGGGAGCTTTGAGAGAGAGAAGCCAAGGGGAGAAGGCAGAGAGAAGAGAGAAAGAAAGTCTCTTCTCTCAGAAGAGATTCTTCAGTCAGAATGTCTCCATAAAAAAGCCAGGTAGAGTCGACCTCCTCTAGAGAGGGGACTTGACCGTCACGGAGTGTATGCACATACACTCCATCTCTCTTTCGTCACCTGTCTCTGGTCCTCTTCGGGTGTCTCTCCCCTTTTTCTTCATCTTTCTTTTCTCTCCTATCAATTCAGTGTTGTGTAGATACATACATACATAGAAGGGAGTCTTGGAATCCTTCTACCTACCTTCTCTCTATCTTTCCTTGTTCCAGTGCAGAGAGTAGACACCGACGTCTCTCCTGGAGAGAGAGAGAGAGAAACGTCCTTCTATATCAGTCCCTTGGTATCTATCAAGTAAAACTCTTTTGTGGAAGACTTCTCTTCTTTCTCTTCTTCTTTATCATTTGTCCCTTTCCCCTCTCTCTCCTGTCTCTTTCGTTAGAGAACTGGACTTCCTAGTGTGTGCACTTTTCCTCTTGTTTTCTATTCTCTTTCTCTCTCGCATTGCCTCTTTTGAGTTGCCTCCTCTCTCCTCGTCTTCACCTGCAATGTCAAAGTGATCTTCTTGAGGTGTACGTACACCCCTCGCAGACTTCTTTGCGTAGCTCTTCCTGTGATACGTATATGCTAATCAAAGCCGGGGAGTAGGAGAGAGTGACTGGATATGGATCTTCATCTATGCTTCGAGTGGAGATTCTATAGGAGTCAAGGAAGAAGGGCAAGAAAGAAGGCTTTCCTTCTTTCTCTCCTCTTAAGGAGAAAACCCTCTGCTCTTCTAACGGAGAGTATGCTCTCCTCTTCATTAACTCGGGTTGTGTCTCTTTTCAAGTTGCAGCAGATAACTTATGCTTCGCTCGAAAGGAGGGAGTGTATGTACACCAGCTTTTACATGACGTGGGGTCTGAGGTTCATATTAAGTGGCGGAATCCTTCTGTTCTTTTGTTTGTGTCACTCCACCCGCACATCCTGCAGCTGCTTGTCGAATTTTACGTCATATTCCTTTCTTTTCTTCTCCGGGGTGTATGTATGGATATGTGTGAATATGTGTATGTATGTATCTCTGTCTGAATGTACGTGTGGAGGCATGGATGGTGGGTATGTATATGATCGTATGTATGGTTGTGTACGTATCTAGGCATGTATGTGAGTATATCTATATATGGGGTGTGGGTGCTTATATGTGTCTCTACAGCTTATCGTATTGTCGATCATGAGTATGATGCGATCGTTGTTGGAGCGGGAGGTGCGGGACTTCGAGCCGCCTTTGGTTTGGCATCTGCAGGTACTCTTAACTGCGTAGTACTACTACTACAACTATCACCTCTACTCCTACTCTTCTTCTACTTTTCTTCTTTGACTTGGGGGAATCACATTTTACTTTCAAATGCATAAGAACATGTCTAGATCTATCTATGCACGATGAATAGATACTTATGTATGATGGATCAATATGTATCTATGAATATGTATGTGTGAAGATATATGTATATAGGCGTTGCCCCAACTGGAGCCTCTTCACACAGCATATAAAAATACCTGGCTCACGCGTCACCTTCCTTATCACAGTCCTTGTCGTTCTTCTGATACATCTACTGATATACATATATACATATACACATACATCTATATATATATATATATGTACGTTGTTGATCTATCTGTGTATCCCTGTATGGTTGTTTGTATACATATATCGGAGGAGAGATAGACACCGGCGGAGATAGAGCGAGGTGTGTGTGCCTCGCTTCAACTTGGTATGAGCCAATGGCTTTATGTTTTAATCTTCGCTGTCATCCTGCACTCCTCCTTAGTCTTTTTACTATCTATCTATCTTTGCTTATTTCTTCTTTTCGTCTTCTCCTTCTTTGTCTCAGGTGTCAATACAGCGTGTCTCTCGAAACTCTTTCCAACCCGTTCACATACAGTAGCAGCCCAAGGAGGAATCAACGCTGCGCTAGGCAATATTACAGAGGTAGCTCTCTATTTCTCTCGCTCTTCTTCCTGTCCGCCTTCCTAATCTATCTTTTATTTCCCGAGATCTCTTTTTCTTCTTTTCTCTTTACTCTATTCTTCTTTCTCCCTTCCCTTCTTGTTCTAATACGTGTATCATGCTAGGAGACATCTCACAGATGAGAAGTAGACACACATGTCTATACAACTAGACGCTATAGCCCCTGCTGCTGTCTTCCTTTGAAAAGCCTCGTGAGTTTATCACGTGCTCCCAATTTTCCCTAGTCTCCTTTAGCCCTCTCACCGAGATATCTCTAGGCTGTATATAGGTATATATGTATATATATATATATCTATGCAGCGTAGCAATGCCAGATGGCTGTAGAGCTCTATCTGTATCTGTCTTTCTATCTCTCTCCATCGAAACTGCATACGACTATGAAGATGTCTGTGTGATCATATATGTTTGAATATCTTTGACTGTGTATAATTATGTATGTTTTCGTATGTGTATCAGTCTAGTATGTGTTTACGTCTATATAGATTTGTGTATATAGGATAGATATATCCATATAGATGGCGTGTCTGTAATACCCTTTATGTTCATCTAATGTGTCTGATTCGTGCGACCCGGAAGTGTACGAGTAGAACTTTCATTTTGTTTCTTCTTTTTCTTCTTCTGCTCCCCCTGCTGGTCTACCACGCCTTCTTTCCCTGCTATGAGAAGTCCTTCTGATAGGGTTATTCTACAGGAGCCACAGTGTTCCCAGCCCACCTAATCTTCTGACATTTTCTGCTATCCTAACTGCGGAATTCGATCTTGTTCTTTCTCTTCTTCTTCCTCTTTCTTTCTATCTTAACTGATGTGTGTGTACGTGTGTATGTTTAGGATGACTGGAGATGGCATGCATATGATACAGTCAAGGGATCCGATTGGCTCGGTGACCAGGTGTGTACAGCCAAGCCAATAAGAGAATTATTTCTCACGTCAACAACACAAGATAAAGAGAGAAAGAAGAAAAAGACCTAAAGATGGACCTACCCCTCTGCAGAGATCTCTTTCTGAAAGTTCGTTTTGAGAGAGATTAGTTGACGTGACATGTCTGTTGCTTTTGCTTTGATCGAGAGATCGTTCTCTCTCTTCTTCTTCCTTTTCGCCTCCTGTAGTTCACGTCACTTTCTTCTTTTTCTTTAGGCCAGCAGGAGGACCGGCGGCGGCTTCCGTGTGGTGAAGGTTGTAGTCTCCATCTCGATGATAGTACATGGGGGGGTGTTTCGCTTCTCTCAGAAAAGAAATACACAGGCATATAGACACACAGATGAAACATAGAGAGATAGAGACAATCCGTCATTCTTTCTATATCTATATGCATCCTCTTTCTGTTGATCTTGAATCGATCTAGCTGTCTCACTGTCTTGAATCTAGCTTCATTCCATCGACCTGTCTACCTCTTTTCTTTCATTCTTTCTCTGACGCTTGCTGCCGTCTTGCCAAGTTTTCCAAAAGCGCTGAGAAGGAGAAGAATGCGCGCGACTGATCAACAACACAAGCCCTTATCTAGTCTTTTCTTCTCTCTTCTCGGGTCAACGATCTATCCCCATAGTTATACATAGAGGATACTTCCATACACCCATTCTCTGCATATATATACATGTATCTGTGGATCTCTCTATCTCTCCCTACTTACACACGAGTTTATGTAGGACTAGCAGCTGTTTACTTTTCTCGAGTCTCTTTTTAGAAAGGGGTGGGTGGGAGTGATGGCGAGAGTCGTTACTCCTCCTCCTCCTTCTACTACTACTGTGGGTTTCATAGAATATCCATCTATCTTCAATCTATTCATCTCTCTATCTATCACTATATATGAATCTACATGTGTGGTACTGCTACTTTTACTCTCATCATATGTATCACTATGTAGGTGTTCTCGAACGACTACCACTGCTCCTACTTCTCCTACTTCACTCCTTGTTGCCCCTTCCTGTGTGCTGCCTTCGTTTCCTCCTTCTTCTTTTTCTTCTTCTCTCACAATCCTTCTTCTTCTTTTCTTCTTCTCCCTCTTCTTGTTCTTCTTTCCTGTCCTTTTCGTTGGTTTGATGATAGGATGCAATTCAGCACATGTGTCGAGAGGCGCCTCAGGTGGTGCGCGAACTCGAGGCTTACGGCCTGCCTTTCTCTCGGACAGAGGATGGGCGAATCTATCAGGTACAGACACCCCCAAGATCAAACATACAAAAAAGCTCTTTCTCTTTCTCTCTCTCTCGCTCTCCACCTTCCTCTTACCACGTTCTCGTGTATCTGTCTAGCCTCCTCTACACATAGAGCTCGAAAACAGATTCATCTCTATATCTATCTATCTATCTATTTATTTATCTCTCTATATCTATCTTCACATCTATACAGACAGAGAGGTATGTGTCTTCATACATGTATGTTGGCGTGTGTGTCTGAATCTAGGGTGTATATTTGGAGGATGTCGCGTAGTATTTGGCGTGTTATCTCTTTCTTTCTTATTTTTTCTCATCTAGAGTAATCATGATGATGAGGAAAAGAGGAAGAAGAGATACACAAGTGCTTGAGAGGAGTTCTTCCAATGAGACCAGCAAGAGTTTCTTCTTCTTCTTTCTCTCTTGTTGTCGCTTGTCTATTCGAAAAGAGAAGAAGAGAGAAGACAAGAAGAAAGTCAATCATTCTGCAAGCTACTGTTCTCCAGTCACCTCGCGCACATCTACCAGACAGGCAGCACCCAGCCGTCAAGCCTTTTCCCCCTTCAATGTTTCTTTCTTTCTTTCTTTCTCTTTCACTTTGTTTCTTCTTCTTTAAGTGAAGAGTGAGAAGGATGGACGGGAGAAGGAGAAAAGAGAGAGAGAGAGATGCATTCATTCACTAGAGATCATCTTCATTAGGTAACTCATTTATAGTCATGCATTCTCATTAACTCACCTGTAGTCGTCTGTCTTCTCTCTCGCCAACGACTCACGGTTCTTTCTTTCCATCTCTCTTGCTATCTTTCTATCATCTATCTTTCTTCACCTTCTTCCTTTCTTTCTTCTTTTCCTCTCTGTAGAAGGGATTCCTCTACTTCTTCTTTGTAAGTCTTTCTGTATGTATTTGTCTGCGGACCCATTTCGTTCTCTCTGTCTCTTTTCCATTCTTCTTTGTTTCTATCTTCCGTTCTATCGTTCTTTCATCTTTCTTTCTATCTCTTGTTCTTATTCTTTTCTGTTTCTTTTCCTTTCCTTCTCAGCGAGCTTTTGGCGGTCAGTCCTTGAGATTTGGCAAGGGAGGTCAGGCGTATCGATGCGCTGCGGCGGCTGATCGAACAGGTGCGTCTTTCTCCATACAGCATACACATGCTAAGAGAAGAACAAGAAGCACGAAGAATTCTTTTTCATGTGAGAAGAATCTCCATGAGAAAGAAGAAAACGAGCGAGAGAGAGAGAACAGAATACAGGAGAAGGAGAAAGATCACATGTGCATGTATGAGGAATGTGGATAGACAACTCCTAGTCGTAATGAGGAAGGTGAAGAAGAGGAAGACGCTTCCGTTGAAAAGAGGGGAGAAGAAGAAGGAGAGAGAAAGAAAGAGATCAGTGAAGTAGAGGAGATAGAAAGAGAAATGGAGTTGTGAAAGGAAGAGAAGAGGCGCAGGCATACTAGCTCTACTGGAGGCGTAGATCTTCATGGCGAAGAGAAGTCTTATTTTATAGAGAATGTCTCTCTCTCTCTCTCTTCTCTGCGTGTCTACTTACGCATAGATCTATCTAGATATCTGTATTGTTTGTTTTAAGCGAACTGCTCCCGCGTAGATCTTCATGGTGAAAAGTTTCAATTCCTCTTCCTTGGTATATATTGCTGCACGTACATAGACATACATACATATTCATACTCACGTATTCACTCCTACAGACAAATTCATACACGTACATATTCACACATGTAGATACATAGACATAGATACACTGCCTCGCCCCTCCCTAGAACTTACAGCCTTCCATGTGATCTCTCCAGCAAGAGAGAGAGTGTGTGTATGTCTTTCTTACTCAAGGGGCTTCGCCTTTCCCTCTTTCTCTCTTATCTCTGTCTTTAGTATCTCTGTCTGTCTTCCTTTCAAGTAGGAATAAGAAGCCCGGTGGAGATGAGCGGGGAGGCTACATGACAGAAGATTAGAAGGAGAGCCTTCAACGCTTGCTATAGAAGTAATAGTAGGTGTGGCAATAGTAGTAGTAGTAGGTGTGACAATAGTAGCAGTAGTAGTAGTGACAATAGTAGCAGTAGTAGTAGTAGTGATAATAGATTCCGCTTCAAACTGACAGTGGACACCCCTGTCTGTGTATTCGTTGTGAAGAGGAGTTTCATATAAAACTTCTCTTTTCTTCTTTATGTTCTCCTTCTTTCCTCTCTTTTTCCTCTTATCTCTTTCTGCTGCGGTGACTTTGGAGTTGCTTCTCAGCCATGGTACCTACCGGAGAGGCGAAGAGTAGTGAAGGTTCCTCTCTTTCTTTCTTTGTTTCTCTTTCTCGCTTTTCGGCGGATTGCTTTTCTTTCTCCGGGAGAGGCCAAAGGCATGCATGATAATGAATGAATTAGATGAGTCTCGATCTTCTCTTTTCTTTCCATTCTTTCCTTTCTTTCCTCTTCTCTTTTCTCTTCTTTCTCATCTCTACTCCTCCTCCTTTTCCCCCTGCAGGGCATGCAATGCTCCATTCCTTGTACGGCCAGTCTCTGGCGCATGACTGTAAATTTTTTGTCGAGTATTTCGCCTTGGATCTTCTCATGAGCGGGGAGGGAAGCGATCGCAAGTGCCATGGCGTTTTAGCCTATTGCATGGAAGATGGATCGATACATCGATTCGCTGCGAACCATACGGTCCTCGCTACAGGAGGGTAAGAAGGAAGAATACGAAACACACACACGCATACATAGATATATCTATAGATGTATAGATATATAGAGATCTAGTACAGATACAGATCTATGTATGTGTGTGCATGCGTATATATGCACCATAGTTGCTTACTTACATATGTACTCCTGAATACATACATACATACAAGGCGAGAAGAAGGGAAAGAAGAAGAAGAGAGATAGAAGTGTCATGCAGAAGAGAGAAGAAGAAGAACTTTTTCTTTTCTTCTGTTTCTTGTGCCAAGTGAGAGAGAGATATGTAAAGATAAAGAGAGAGAGAAAGATGCTAGTAAGGTGTACAGGGATGCTAGAGATAGATAGAAATGATGTAGAGAGATTTAGATGGACACATACTTACTTCTACAGAGGCAGTGAAACACCTGCAAGTGTGGAGGAGTCATCCACAGCCACTGATATATTCTATACATGCATGTTTATATACTGTCATTTATGTAGACAAATAGGTCAGGGATAGCTAGTTAGCTGAAAGATCGCTAGCTATGAGTGTCTGCATGTGATCGTGCTTTGTTGAACAGTCTATAAGAGAGAGACAAAGAAGAAATATCGAGGAAGGGATGAAGAGGACAGACGTCTTGCTGCTATGAAAAGTCATGGAATGACCCTTCTTTTTCTTTTTCTTCTTCCTTGTGTCTTTCATAGCTCATAAGATCTTAAGTCACAGCTACATTCCTATACTCACTCCTCTCTAGATATCTCTCTTTCTATATATATAGATAGGTATGGATAGCGAGATCTGCGTATCTATAGAGATAAAGATGATTCTGCTGAGTGGTGAAGAGAGAGGGTGTGTGTGTGTCTGTCTTTTTTCTTTTCCTTCCCAATGAATAAGGATGACGTGGCCTTTCGAATTTCGAAAGAAAGAAAAGATTCTTGCGACGTGTGACTTGGCCTCGTTAAATAGCCGGGCGGAACTAAGATGTCTTCTTCGCTTCTCGGGTCTTCACACGCTATCTATACATCCAGAGCTCTCTCTGTCTCTGTGTCTACATCTCTATATATCCTGTCATCATCTAGATATCCATCTGAATGGTCGTGTATCTGTCTTCTCTCCCGCCGTTCCTTCGTCTTACTATGTAGGTTTCTTTCTCTCTTCTTGTTCTTTTTATGTGTGTGTGTGTAGATACGGCCGAGCTTATCAGTCATGCACATCTGCCCACACATGCACAGGCGACGGAGGAGGAATGGTGAGGAGAAACAAATCAATCGCATCTCTTCATACAATCCCACACTCCTACACATTCACGTACACATAGATAGATTAAAGAAAGATAGATAGATAGATTAAAGATAGATAGATAGATCTGTATGTACATGTCTTTGTATGTGAAGATCTTGTCTACATGTCTGTGTGGAGAGAGTACAGTGTATGTACACCGACATGATCGTAAGAGAAGTGAAGCGTTTTCACATGACTGCTTCGATTTCTCAGATGTGTCTGTATGTGAATCGAATGACTTGTTGTTAACATGAGTTGGGTTTGATAGCACCTAGTAAAGAACCTGCGTGAAGACAGAGGAAGAGGAGGAGGAGGAGAATGATAGAAAGAATCTCTTGTATAATACATCTCTTTATTTCTCTAGGTCTCCCCTCTATCTGTATGTGTTTATCTACGTGAGTTTCCTCTGGTTCCTCTGTCACAATTGACTGAATGTGTCTGTGTGTTGCCTTTTCTTCTCGTTTGTTTTGAAATCGTCATCTGGTGAAGGAGAAGAAAAAGAAGATGTGACTGAACGAAGTCTTCTTGTCGGACATATCTTCTTTCTTTCTCCCCCTTGCTTCTTCTTTTTCTCTGGCTTTCTCTGACATTTACTCTCCCCATAGCCTTAGCTAGCACACTACGAGAACACCACAGCCAACTGCCTGACCCCTACTACTGCTACTGTAGCTACAGATAGATAGTATATATACTTGTTGTAGCTATAAGGGTTCTCGTAGCTATCCTAGTTACATCTATAGCTATCGTAGAGATTAGGCTGGGAGTGTGTTGTGTGTGTATCATTGTTAGGTATCTCGGGCAGGTTTGCCTTTAGAGGATTTGGAGTTCGTGCAGTTCCATCCTACAGGAATCTTCCCTGCTGGTACAACGCCACATCTATCTTCTCATGTCTTTCTCTTTCTCTCTCTCTGTCCCTAGATACTTCAAAGAGAGTGAGACAGAGGTTCAAGCTAGATAGAGAGATTCGAGATAAACTCCGGATAGGCTCAAGATAGATAGATGAAAGATGGAGAGATTTCTGTCTTAACGAACACGATCGTCATTCATAAGAGGGTGGAGAAGAATGACGAAGAAAGAGAAGAAGAAGAATAGGTTTAGAGATGTGGAGAGAGAACAAGGGAGAAGCCGGACTTCTTCTCTTTTTCTTGAATGCTTCTGTCCATTCAGCCTTTCATCTTGTTTGTTTCTCTTTTTCTTTCTTTCTTTCTTTCTGTGCTTCTCTTTCTCTTCTTTGCGAGATGAATAGGCACAGCACCACGATCGTAGTCAATCACTAGTCCCAGCAGTAGTCACCTGTGACCTATCTATCTATCTATCTCTAATCTAACTATCCATCTTTCTAACTATCTATGTATCTATCTATCCACCTTTAATCTGTCTACCTCTCTGTCTCTTCTTGTTTCTTTCTCTCATTTCCAGGGAAGGCTGGGTTGGGTCACAGGCACAAGGACAAAGAAGAAAGGTTCTCTTTCTGTCATAATTATATCTGTAGATCGATAGATATGCTCATGTATAGATATAGATAGATGTATGTATGTAGGTATAAACAGATTCGTTGTTTTCTCATTCATTCATTTTCTCTTCTTTTTCTTCTTCCTTTTGTCTCATGGGGTTCTGTTGTAGGGTGTTTGATAACGGAGGGATGTAGAGGAGAAGGAGGCATTCTCAGAAATGCTGAAGGTGAAGCCTTCATGGCAAGGTATAGTCAACTCTCTATCTTTCAGCTACCTATCTCTAATCTACCTAT
>NW_027159243.1:0-5166 GCF_002600585.1 Cystoisospora suis
TCAACTTTCACGCACACGCCCAACAGATCGTCACGTCCGAGCACACACACACCTTTAACCCCGACTTCGGTCCTCTCTATCAAGAAAAAGGAAACTTCACGGCACTTGATCGCTTTCCTTCTGTTCTTCCCGCCAATTCAACTCTCTCGGGGCGCTTGAATTCAATCGGGCCTTTTCACATTCTCTTTTTCTTTCTTCTTCACACACTTTCTGGTTCTGTCTCTGTTCTCATCCTGCTTGGACGGCGTCTCCGAGGTCCTCTTGTCTGCTCAGCTTGGCCGAGACACGCTCCCCGGTCTTGTTATGCGTCATGATGTCTTCCGAGTTGTGGAGGCTCGACCAATATTCGGTCCTGTCTGTCCAAACAGGCACTAGAAAGACTTCAACACGTTGTTCGGTTATCTTATCACTACCTCAAGAGGAAATACACTCGCTTTGACTCACTGAGCACCTGCTTTATCACCGAACTTCATGGGACTTCTTCCTTCGTCTATCTCTACCACGTACGAACTGACTTCGGGGACACAGAACTAAACCTTTCAGGTACTAGACTTCTGGTACATGGCCTTTATGGCTTCAGAGTCACAGGGAGGTTGATCCCTGTTGAGCACAGCGGGGCAGATTAAAACTCTGACACCTGGTCTTGAGTTCGTCTACCTGAAACCTGTGACACCTCCTTAGCAGTGCGAGCGACGCGTCGGCGATCTGCTCGGGATGCTCAGCGATCTCGTGACGTCGGTTTGCCTTCTCCGGGGCTGCGAATCTCCCAGCATGGCCTTGTTGGTCCTGGCTTGCGATTGTTGGTCGTAGGAGCGCGTGCCCTGGCAATTCTAGGCTGCTGGGGAACCCCCCTGCCCTTCCTGTCACAAACTGAACATTTGCCCTTGATGTGCGTCGATCTCCTGGTCTTGTTTTGGAACCTCTGCCTTTGCTGCTCTCCCGATGGAGAGCTCGTGGGTCCTAGAATTGAGTGCCATTGCCGCGGGAATATGACGTCTCCTCCCTCCTCCGCTGCTGCGTTACGTAATTTGGGTTTCGGCAAAGGGTTTAGGGTCTGTATCTCTGTACGGTCTACTATCGCCATTCCGCTAAAAATAGGCCACTATTTCGTGGAGATCGAGGCAGGCTTGCAAAATCGTGACACCTGCTGTCAGTGCTGTGCTCTGCCCTGACTAATCTGGCTTCGGAAAAAAGAAATCGGCCTGTAAATTGTTTGTGTCCTCCGCCGCTGTGACGGGGACAGGGCCAAAGAAAGGAAAACAGGAAACTCCGGATGAAGTGACAAAGTAAAGAACTGAACTGACTCCCGAAAAAAGTCGCCGGGTTTTTTCTTCTGTCCTTAGATCCGCGGTGTTTCTGCTCCACCCAGTGAAGAAACAAAGAAACCTCAGTTCCCCACACGAATATCACTACTGTCCGTTCTCCCCACTGTTTCCTGCACCCTGTACTGGCTGCGGGCGCGGCGGGGCTATTTACCATGGCGCTACCCCCGACCTCGTGTAGAACGCAAACGCGGTCAGGAAAAACTTCCTGAGAAACTGATTGGTGACGATAACAACCGCACCGACAGGAGGTGCGCATTTTCTCTCGAACGAGGTGTCGGTCGATCGCGGACCATATGCCACCCGAAAGCTTCAAGAAGGTTACCCATTTAGCTAATGTGTTGGAGGAGAGCTGCAGCGCGGAACTTCCCAGAGCGTCTTGACGGCTGCGACTTCTCAAGTGCTTTTGGGGAACACACGGATGCCCCCGCAAATCGCGCTATCATTACCATCGGGATATGCCTGAGGAGCTGAGGCTCTTGATGCCGGTGAGGCCACTTCCGTTGTGAGAGGAGCTCGAAAACCAGGTTTCTATGGTTCTCTGCTTGTGTGAATCGCATACACACACGTGATAGCAGAAAGTCGATACATTCTAGGTATGCCGATTGGAAACAGTAAGTTCAAAGAAGAGGAGAGAGTTTGTATTCTACATACCTCGAATGTATCATCTCTCTGCTATCACGTGTGTGTATGCGTATTCACACAAGTACAGAACCATAGAACCCTTCCGGTTTCTAAGCCCCTCTCACAACGAGAGTGGCCTCACCGACATCAAGAGCCTCAGCTCTTCAGGCACATCCCTACGGATAATTTGAGCGCGATTCGCGGGGACATCTGTGTGTTCCCCAGAAGCACTCGAAAAGTCGCAGCCGTCAACCTCTCTGAAATTCCGCGCTGCAACTCTCCTACTCCAGTGGGACAGGTCAGAGTATAACAGTAAGTTGAAAGCAGAGAACGTCTGACCTGTCCCACTGGAAAAAGAACGACCAGTCACCAAGCCAACCGACGTACAGAAGACGGCACCGCCACTCATCCTAACAATGCGTTCACCCTTCACACAGCAGATATTGCTCCCCCTTTACAGGTCAGATGTTGCTCTCCCTTTACAGGGCATGTGGCGACCGCCACAGCTCAACATCGAGTACCTGCAGGTTCTATATTTGTTAATCGGAGTATAACCTAGCTCGGAACTGGTAGCGTGTAGAGAGTGTATCCGCCCTCAACCCATCAAGTCGGCTCCTGGCGCTGTCTTCGCAGGAGAGCGGTAAAATTGTCTCAGGAGACGAGGCGTACGGCTGCAATGAGTGAAGGTAATGTGGAGTGTAGGTGAGGTGGGGCTCCGTACTCACGGTCGTAGTACGAGTATTTAGACTTCACATTGCTCTCACTCATTACAGCCGTACGCCTAATCTGCTTAGAGAATTTCACTGCTGTCTGCGGACGCAGCGGCAGGAACCGACTTGAGTGGAAATAGGGTTGACTTTCTCTTTGCCCTCCAGAGCGACACCATCCCAAAAAACACAAGCCACGACATGTCCACGTGGTAAAGGAAAGCGGTCGAACCCAGGACAACTGGAGTCAGCCGTGAGAATGACGGTGACGGGTCTTGTGACCACCCTTAGCTACGCGGCAGGTGTTCTGTCGAAGCTGGGTCGGGTGGGGCGGAGGTCTCATGCCGATTTTCGTAGAAACGGCACAGATAGGCAACATTCTGTTTCTGCTTGTTCCTCCGGTAGTCCGTCAAGGGCCGAGGCGGACATTATCGTTTCATACGTCCCTGGACAGTCCAGGTCATTTTCCGGCTCGAGGTACTACGGGTTTCTACGAGACCGATATAGGTAGTGCTGTTGCGTACGCGAGCCGACGGGGAGAGCGCCTCCAAGCCGGTACCGGTGCGTACCCGGCTACTACCACTACCAACCATCTCTGAAATCCTCTCCCGCCGCATCCCGTGTCGCTCTCGGGTGTGTCCTCTCATTGCCGGCCATCACAGCAGCAACCAAGGTACCCAAGCCCAAGACGGGACGGATGACGGTGAAGGGGAGCCGGGCCCGCCGGAGACCGACTGCGTTTTGGCCACCCTTGATACTACGACACCGACAACCGACCCGACAACTTTCGGAGGGACACCGCTGTCACCGGAGCACCGCGGCTGTTCGGTAGCTAAGAAGACCGCAGTCAGGTGCCGTCGTGTCGTCGTTGTTCTCTCCATCTTCCTCGGTGGCGGCGGTCCTTGACGGGGAGCGACCGCCGCATCAGAGGCAACAACGACCGGGTGGCGGGCCGCCGCCGCCACCTGTCGGAGGTGGCGGCGGCGACTGCGGCAACGGTACCGGGAAGTACAGGAACGCCGAGGAAAGGATGAGCTTTCCTCTCCCCCCCTCGCTCTCTGACTTCGGTCGATACAAGGTGCGAAGAAGACATTCAATTCGTGGTGTTTGAAGGGTTGAAGTCCCGGTCACTTCTTTTGTCGGGAGTCGAGTTCAAGCAATCATAACTACCTGTTCGCGAGTTTAGAGTATTTGAACTTTTGTCCTGCCATTTTCAGAAGACGCATCTCCTCTGTGAGGGCGTTATAGTAATTTCCCTGTTGATTTATCTTACTATTGTAGATTACTCCATAATGGTGCGTCGATCGGCTTTTTTTTTCCTTGCGGGCCTCGTTGTCCTTGGCCTGGCCCAGTCTGTTGTTGCCGTGGATGAGGCAAAGATGAGCGATGTAGCGACTCTCGCCGAGAAAGTTGAGAACGATATTGCTGTATTGGAAGAAGAAGTCGAAGACCTGCAGGAACAGGCATCAGCAGGTCGCCCCAGGACTGCCGCTGCTAAGACCCAAACTAAGGTAAGCAGCAGCCAGGAGTGCCGGTCTTAGAGCAGGTTATTGGTCGTTTTTTTACTTACGAAAGTCCCGCGTGGGGTTCGCGGTTACTCGTCAGATCTTGACGGAAGGGGATCTGGAGTGTGTAGTGGCGATGGTAGGATAACTAGGTGTACAGCACCGCCCCACCGTCACAACACGATAGTTCAGGTTATCCGCGACCGGATAGTTTCGCAATAAATCACACGCAGGCTGCCAAATGCTAGCGAGCTTTTCCACTAACGGAATGCTACGTAATTCCGGAATATTCTCGCCTTCATGGCTTTCGTGTTGCGGTTCAGAACTGGGCGAAGCTCGCAGCATTGGCAGCTCTCGCCGTCGGAGCCATTGCAGCAGGAGCAGCAGCTCTTAAGAACAGGGACACCATCAAGGCCAAGCTTACCGGAAAGCCCACTATTCCTCCTGCTCCCCCTCTTCCGACCCCCGCGGCCCCAGCACCTGGCTTCAGACGTTACGTGCCTTCCGCGTCAAGCATCCCAGGTAGGTCCCGCATGGCTAAAACATGACGTCTTAGGCACGCCAGTACGACACTCCATGCCTACGAGAATTTCCAATGTAGACGCTCGAGTGTAGTCACGTTCTACGGTCATACCTGAAGTTTGTTCAGGTGGGCACTATAGTTAAGTGCTGCCGGGTAGGACGGAGGCATGCATACGGGTGAACAAGATAGATGCCCGATTGAGATGTTGCCACCATGGCCTGCGGCTGACCATGCTTTTAACTGACTGGTTGACGTGTTTTTTGTTTCAGTTCTCGGCCGATTCGTTGGCAAGCCAGCACAAGCGGCCCCGGCTCCCGCGACCTCCCAACTAGATTAGATCTACACGCATCCGCCGTTTCGGGTGTATACGGACGCTGCTGCAACTACAGTGCGCAGTACGACTACAAGCACCGGTGTGCTACAGCAGGGACAAGGCGGAGCCGTAGCCACCTGTTCAAAGCTGGCTGGCGAGTCTAGTGAACGAA
>NW_027159244.1:0-259 GCF_002600585.1 Cystoisospora suis
CAAGAGTGATCTCCCTGCGGTGTTCGCAGGACAGGGTCTCTGGAAACCAGAAAACCAGAGGCGTTTCCGTCGAGCGACATCAGCAGTAGCGCCGGGGTTGGCGAGAGCCCGCGTTGTGAAACGCAACCTTTGTCTCTCTGAGAAAACCACAAGATGAGAATCCACTTCAGAGTGGAGATCGAGTGAACAGCAGCGCGTGGATGCGCAACTTACCTTCGTTCTTGACAGACAGTATCGGTCTGGTAGACGTCCCAGGCAA
>NW_027159244.1:518-1711 GCF_002600585.1 Cystoisospora suis
GTTATCACTCTTAAGTGGACGATCGTGCCGACTGATCCCGGGTGCGCTCACCTGGGTTAGGGGTTTTTTACGCACGCAGTAGCCGTAGTGGTGCCCCTTACCACTCAGGGGTAGAGCCCACGGATCTCGAGGAAACCTTCTGTGGCGCTTGGATCGCCTGGGTAGAGCGCTTCCGCGTCGATCTACCACCCAAAGGTCACTCCTTCTACTCTCAGGACGCCTTCCCCACTGGATCTCGGCGCAAGGAGGTGCTGTTTTCAGTGGGTATTTACTTCCAGCCTTCTAGTTCCCCCTAATGTTCCAACACGTCACTCATCTGACCGGTCACCGGTCCGAAAATCACGGCTAAGTCTTCCCCAAAGGGGGTCTTCAATGGGTAAGTGCCACCTAGGGCTGAATTCCTCCCTTCTTCTGAAGGCTCTTCCCGGTTCATGAACAGTACCAACGGTTTTAATAAGGTCCAGGTTTCTCCAGTCATCCCCCCAAAAAACGTGTCTACTCTCATCCACTGATTTCACACATCAACTTTCACGCACACGCCCAACAGATCGTCACGTCCGAGCACACACACACACCTCTAACTCCGACCTCGGTCGACTCTATCAAGAAAAAAGGAAACTTCATGGCACTTGATTGCTTTCTTTCTGTTTTTCCCGCCAATTCAACTCTCTCGAGGCGCTTGAATTCAAGCGGACTCTTTTTTCCACATTGTCTTTCTACTTCACACACTTTCTGGTTCTATCTCTGTTCTCGTCCTGCTTGGACGGCGTCTCCGGGGTCCTCTTGTCTGCTCAGCTTGGCTGAGACACGCTCCCCGGTCTTGTTACGCATCACGATGTCTTTCGAGTTGTGGAGGCTCGACCAATATTCGGTCCTGTCTGTTTAAACAGGCACTAGAAAGACTTCAACACGTTGTTCGGTTATCTTATCACTACTTCAAGAGGAAATACACTCGCTTTGACTCACTGCGTGTCAGAGTTTTCAACTCTCCCCCATATTCATAATCATTTAAACACGTCAGGGATGTCAATTAGAGACCCAATAGGCGTAGTATTAACACGAACTAGCCAAGCAGAGAGCCCGGGAGGCTTAGGCCGAGTGTGTGTGTGAGCTAACTCGGCTTGTGTATGAGTCTCAGAGTGATCAGTATACGGGCTCGGTGCCCAGCGTAGTCCGTGTGCGGGCCCAAGGCC
>NW_027159244.1:2206-2465 GCF_002600585.1 Cystoisospora suis
ACGGCGTAAAGACTTAGTCTCGTCTTAAACGATCGGACGGAATCCTCGTTGAGGAGTAGTGCAGCGCTCGTCTTTTCCACCGGTTGAGGTGTAGGTGAACACCAAACTCGTGAAGTCGAGAGTTTTCCTAATGGATTAAGGGACTCAGGAAGTCAGAGAGGTTAGAAGAGCTGATGGAAGGTCGGATTGGACTCGGTTCGAAGGGATAGATGGTTGAGAGAGACGTGGTGAAGACCTTTTCCGTTTTCTTCTTGCTCTG
>NW_027159245.1:0-203 GCF_002600585.1 Cystoisospora suis
CCCGCCAGAGCGTTCCTGCTACACATCCACACCTCGGGTCGCGTCTCGACACCCGAGACGGCAGTCCCACTTCGGTCCACCCACGCCCGGTATCCGCGCTAATAGTGTTACGGCAGTCACTAGAGCGAAAGTATATATGCGTTCGTTCAGTCTCATCAGCATGCGGCGCGCGCATCAGTGGTGGCATACCCGTGCCAGTCCAC
>NW_027159246.1:0-6418 GCF_002600585.1 Cystoisospora suis
TTGCGGCTTGCTCCAAGCCGCCCGGGCGTACTATTGTGTCGCCCGGCATATCACCGTTCTCCCACGGACTCTTGGTCTCTCCATGGAGTGCAGTGCTATTACACGCGCTCATCAGTGCTTCCATGCTGATGGGAACAGCAGGAGACACCGGGGAGCAACAGTCTTGATAAACGCCGCAGCGGTACATCTGCGAGGTCAACTGTGCGAAGTCTTGTTCTGCACACCGCCTGCTTCGCATGCAAGTCGAACGCTCACTAGTCTTTCAACCACTACGGTGGTGCCTCATACGGCTGACGTCTGTAGGTCCGTTCCTCCCCGGGAAAATCTCGGGAGGTTAGAAGTATAGCCTCTGGATTCCATGCTCTTCGTTCTCGTGTCTTGTGCATCTGCGACAATCTTCGCTTTTAAACTTGCGGGTTCTCCCCGCTGTCTTCTCTCCTCTCGCGGCACTCACCATAGTAGTTACTTACCAAGATGATCTCCTCGGCGGTGGTTATCTTCACGGTCCGGCTTTTTCCTTGTCAAATACCCAGCGAACACTGTTCTCCAACTTAAGTCGCTGGAGTTTCAATGCGTTGCTTCAGTATCTCTTGGCAGAAAGGTTCTTTGTGTCTATCGTTTCATGTACACTTGGAGCAAAACGTAAGCTTCTGTTTACTTTGGAGGGCGAAGCCGACAAGACAAACTGCGGGAGAAAAGGACGTCTCCGTTCGTTCTCACGCCGCGGAGGGAAGCGCAGCTCGAGACATGCCAAGCGACCTTGAAGTGCCCGTGGTAGAGACAGCTTTAAATTTTTTTGTCGGCACACGATCCCTGGTTGTGCGTTATGGAAACGAAGCACCAACTCCTCATGTCTCCTCACATAACCACCCGTTTTGTCGTGGCCCTGGTCCTGCGTCTTCGCCAGTGAAATATTACGGTCTGCCTTGATTGAGAACAACGATTCCTGTATCGTATTTCTCTCAGGTGTTCGTCTGTGTTGTCCTTTTTCTTTCGTGCCTCCCTTGTTTCGATTCCTAGACTTCTGAAGTGAAGAGTTGTCAAGAAAAGACTGAAAAACTAGACCTTCGTTTCACCGCATCTCTTCACATAAACACTAACCTTGCGGAACGACACGGATCATCCATTTAAGAGTCTTAGCTTGTCCCCCGCAAAGACAGATTGGCCTTTAAGGCCACCGCAAATCCTTTTCAGACGTTCGTGTCATCTGTATACACACCTATTGATACTGTCGCCTGGCTTGTACACCACAGCGCGAAGTTGAAGCGGGGGTCAATGCGTTGGTACTCTTTTTAAGGAGGAGAGTGCGCCCAACATAGAAGACCAAAGGTGTTTCTTTCGTCAGAAAGCGAAGAGTTGTTCTGAAGAATCCATCTGTCATAATCCTTGACTTCACGGAGAGTGTGAGAGCTCTGTCTCAACTGGACTTTCCATCTCCTCTTGATTTTTTTGGCATCTCCCGCTAAACTCCTTTTCTTCTTCCACACCCGCTTCTCCATCCCCCCCCCCTGCTCCGCATGCTCTTCATCACTTTCGTGAAACTCTTCGAGATGAAACGCCTCGGTCTCTTGTCCTTCAATGGAGTTCGTTTCTTCCCCACTCTGTAGGGTTTGACATGTAAGGGAGACCTTATATACTCAAGTCAAGGGGGAGACCTTAGATACCCTAGTCAAGTCGTTGAAGTTCTTGAGCTGTAATTGCTTAGTACATGAGGGATTCACTCTCTTGTCTTATTCAACCTTTTCATTCTTGGCGTGGTTTTTGAGGGAGACTTCGTGCTTACTCTTTTGCTTCTCATACGTTCCTTTCCTTTCTCTTCTGTGTAAGAATTTGTGGAAACATCTAAGCAAGGCAAAAGAGAGGTATTATTGTCTTTCTTGTATCATCCTCCCGGGTTTTGTTTCTTCTCTCTCTCTCCCTCCTTTTTCTTTAGTTGAACTCCGTCGCCGTTTTCTTTCTGTCTCTCTCGACTTTTCAAGAGAAAATGCATGCAAGATGGCAGTGACTTCAACACTCGTTTCTCTACAGGAAACTTCAGTAGATACCTCAGCAACAACAACAGCTGATCTTTCCATTCTATCTTCTTCTTCTTCAGCTTCCTCTTCGTCTTCATCATGCCGAAGTAAATCATCTTTCTTAGGAGTCTTCATCCCTCCGTCAGGAGGAGATGCCAAAGCCTTAGAACGAGCTCCCGTCTTTGATGCTTTTTCCAACTCGACATCTTTAGCCTCTTCTTCCTCATCATCCACATCAGCTCCATCGTCGTCTTCTTCTACTGGATTAGGAGAACCATATTCTCTCATAACTTCTTCACATCGCACGTGTGATCTCCTTACACATGGCGGAGATCCACGTATTCTATGGGCAGGAGATACTTGTCCTGCTGAGCCATCAGACATAACAGATGAAGACTATGCTTCATATCTTTCTCAGCTTCGACAGATTCTTCTACAATGTGGAGAAGAAGATGCAGGAGTTGCGCCGAGATGGAAACTCGGGATTCTCGGTGACCCTAGTAGTCGAGGTAGAGGCAATAGTAGTGCATGCGACGATTTCCTGGGCAATGAGCTCTTCCTTGGGGGTGGAGGAGACGAAGAAGATGATAGTCTTTCTCGCACGCCACCTGTTAGCTGGAGAAAGAAGAAAGGAGATAAAAGAGGAAGTGAGAAAAACTCGGAAGAGAAGAAATGGAAAGAAGCTCTTGGGGGTGTGAATATATTGACAGAAGAAGGATTTCGAATTCTCTATTGTCTTGCAAAGTAAGAGAAGAGAAAAGAAGATTTCGAGCATTCCCTATGATCATAGGTTTCATAGTCCGTCTGTCTTTTCTTGTATGGAGTTATAAGGTGTGCCCTGTGTACTAGAAAGTGCATTTCACCCAAAGACCCTCCTAGTCTATCTCCTCGGAAACACCTCTCTTCGTCTCCGTCGTTTACTAAGTTCTCCCCTGTATTCTCTTTTTGCCCCGTGTCTTATATGTATGTGTGTATGAATATGTCTGTCTATGTATATGAATATGCATGAATGGATGAATAGGTACGTACGTATGAATACGGATGCTTGAATAGGTACGTGCGTTTGAATATGTGTGTAAGTATGAATATGTATCTGTGTAAGAATATGTATGTATGTATGAATGTACGCATGACTATGTATGTATGTCTACGTATGTATGCATGTGTGAATATGTATGTATATAGGTATGTACGTGTGTATGTCTATGTGTGCATATCTGTATGTGTGTATGTAGGGGATTCACTATACCTCGGACGTCAGGAAGTGGGGGGAGCGGAGGAGGGGATTATTCTAGCACATCTGATGACAGCACTATGTTAATGGGACATGATGATGATGACGACCCGTCTTCTTCTTCTCCACCTCGTCGATCTCTTCGACTTCAAAAAGACTTTTTACAACTTTTAGCAGATCTATGTAGACGTGCAGAAGATTTGTCTACATGTCTCCCGAGTGAAAGAAATCCTAGTGGACACACCCGTATTCTCTGTATCCTAAGGGATCGTCAGACGTTTGACCTAAGCCAGGGCGCTGAAGAAGAGGGAGATCGACTTTCCACAACTGACGACCCTTCGGAACACTTCCGCGAGAGTGATCTTCTTGATAATAACATGGAGAGTGGGAGAAATGACGGACGTTACCATAAAAACGAGAGAAGAGGAGATGGAGATAGAGAAGAAGTCGCTTCAGGAGAAACCGTGATTGAAGCTGCTAGAGCTATACGATCTTTCTTATTATGTGTCACGTTCTTCGCAGATTATGTCATCCAACAGGCCCTCAAACAAGTGGAGAACGAAGGCATAAGAAATTCAGAGACTGAAGGAAGGAGAGGCGGAGGAGGGGCTAGAGGGGGCCGAGGTATGACAGGAGGCGGAGGCCCAGGAAAGTCCAAGCGTAGAACACAGGTGAGCTAGGGCGGAGAGTCTTTTCTTGTGCTGTACCATGCAAAGAGCTTTGAGATGATCTAGTACTTTAAAAGACTAAACAAAAGAGAGCAGCAGACCAAGGGTGATAAGGAAGAAGTGAAAAGAAAAAGAAGAAAAGCACAAGTCAGAGGTCAAGACGAAAAACTTCTCTTGTTAAGAAGAGAAGAAATCGACTTGCGTGCATGCGATGAATTGAATTGTCTGGATAGGATGGGTATGTTGATCTAATCCAAAGCCGGTTGTAGGAGAAAAGGAACACAAGGAACTAACTTAGTACATATACAGCCGACTTACTTTTCCTCTTCTCATCCACCACTGTACTTCTCTTCTTCCGTTGTATCGCGCTGCTAAGATAGCGGGAAGGCGAGGAGAGAAAAGAAGAGAGAAGACACTGGGTTCTTTGCAGCCTATCATCCTATGCTTCTACTCTCAAAGAAAAGATCTACTGGTGATAGCAATTCGATTTCACATTTTCTCTTTTTTGCCGTATAGACCTCGCTGATAGTCAGCTAGTGTCGTCGGGAACCTTTCCGCTTCTGTTTCTTCCGGTCAGAGAAAGAAAAAACTCTCACTCGAGTCCTTCTTATCTCTCTCTATCTCTCTCTGTCTTATCATCGTGTTAGCTGGGCTCTGAACTCGTCTTTCCCTCGTCTTGCTTCCCTCCAGGAGGCCCTTCAAAGTCTCCTTCCTATCTGATAACTCCTCATGCTCTGTACTCATACTACCAAGGCTTTCTTGGTGCACCAAAATCTCTACACATCTCTCTCCATCATCCATATGTATATACATGTAACTACGTGTATGTATACCTGTATCTATATCTGTCTATAGATACATGTATGGCTACATCCTTTGACAAATATGTGTGTACCCCACTCACCTCTCATATATCTTTATATCACTATCCCGTTGGTGTGTATTTCGGCGAAGGGGCTCCTGTTTTCATCCGCTCCTTAGGTGCTTCCTAGTGCTTTTTCTTCTCTTTTTCCTTCTTGTTGCCTTCTATCTTCTTTCCGTGTCATCTTTACTTTGTTCCCTCTAGAGTAGCAATGGTCTATCTCGCGGTAACCATGCTTCCTATCGAGGCACGCCTCCTCGAGGCCCCCGAGGTTCGGTGAAGAGACGTAGGAATGAACAGATAAATGTGACCACGTCTCCAGACGGCACGTCTCCTCCTGGCCATGATAGGGGACATGCTGCTGTCGATGGTGACCTCAATGAAGAAGGTGACGACGATGTCGCTGGAGAGCCGATCCAAGGAGGAGATCTTTCAGGAGAAAGAAGAGGAGGAGGGGAAAGACACGGAGAAGGTTTCTTTTTTGTTCAATTGACATCTCTCCTGAAGTCCTTAGGAGAGATCGCCGCGTCTCCAGGTAAGAAGCTACACGGCGCTCATGGAGAGGAAGACTGATGGTTTGAGATGAGGAGGAGAATTCTGATGTCTTCTGTGAGAAGGAGGACAGGTCTTTTTGATGCTCTTCATGGCGTTTTATTTTTTATTCATCGCTTCTCAGGCAGTTCATGAAAAATCGACACACACACAAATGCAAGCATATATAGAGAGATATATATGCAGTGTGGAAGAGAGTGTATGCATACATTCATCTGTCTACCTAAACGAAGAGACATAGGTATATGGATCTATATGTTTATGTACTAGTGTTCTTCTTGGAGTCGTTTGAGAAGGGCAACAGCCGGGATTCAAGATGATGGAGGGGCGGTTGGCCCTTACAGGGTTTCTCTCAGTGTCCTGGTGATATGTAGTAGTAGTAGTCGTAGTCCTTTGTTCATCTGTCGATGAACTGTGAAGATCATCTATGTCCTTGTGTTGTTCTTTTTCTTCTCTTAGAGGCATGGAGGGCTTTCGACACAGATCTCGGGGGAGAACGCGACATTGAAGGAAAGCAGCGCATGCAGTTGGTTCGATCTCTTCTGAGTCCTCTTAGGTTACTCTGCGATGAAGAGAAACTCAAGGGAAGGGGAAATGCCTTGTATTTCCTTCAAGGAGATGAGCCGATTGGACGAAAGCTTCGAGAGGTTCTCAGGTTTGGTTTAGTGGGGGTTTTGATTGAGATTGAGACACGAAGAGAGACTTACCGGCGTTTGCAGCGTGAAGAAAAGAAGAGGTGGAAAGCTCAAGAAGTGGAGAGAGAGAGAGAGCGCCAAAGACAGAAAGAAGGCCTTGATTCAGAGGACGAGGAAGAAGAAGATGCGAAGGACCATACGGGGAGAGAAGAAGAAGGTGAAGAAGGAAGAGGGAATATGCAAGAGAAGGATAAGAAGAGAACTAGGGAAAATGAGAGAGAGAAAGGAGAAGAAGAACAAGATGATGATGAGGAAGAAGAAGAGGAAGGTCAAATGTGGATGACAGAGCTCAATCAAATTCTCCTCAAACCTGAATGTAGGGCTCTAGTCGAAATCCTCAGTACACCGGTACGTCACCCCTCTGCATCGCACCACTATCTATCTATCTATCT
>NW_027159246.1:6728-6926 GCF_002600585.1 Cystoisospora suis
AATCTATCTATCTATCTACGTTCCTTCTTTAATGCATTCATGTTCCCCTTTCCTCGACTCCTATCCATAGTCCTTCATGTTCATCTCTTCCTTTCTCTATGAAGACGTTTGGAATCATGATATACTAAACTAGAAGGCTAAATGACGTTGATGCTTTTTTTTCTCAACGCCTTTGCCGTCTTTCTTCCTATCTGTTCA
>NW_027159246.1:7126-7609 GCF_002600585.1 Cystoisospora suis
TCTCTTTCTTTCTATCTTCTCTCCAAGCTTCTTCTTTCGTTTCTTCTCTTTGTTGGTTTTCTAGGGCTTGCGCCATCGTCGTCTACCTTGTTGTGTCTTGCGAGAGCTGATCCAACAGCTGAAAGAACAGCTGCTTCTCTGTGGAAGTGTCGAGAGAGCTACCGCGGCTCAGAAGAGAAGTTTTGTGTGTGCGTCGGGGGCTCTCGAAGAGTTCGCGGCTCGCATACCACGAGTCTGGCTCCGAGAGAAAGAGTTACTCCTCCAGCTGTTTGCTGCCGATGCCTATCATATACGAAAAGCACTATCTGAATGTCTAAGAATTTTGATCTTGAAAGCTCATAGAATTGTTGATCTAGGTCAAGATGAAGAAGAAGAACCAGAGGATAGTGGAGAACCTTTATCTGAAGAGGACACGGAAGAAGAAGAAGATCGACATGTAGGGCTATTAGACGAGGAGGACGAGGACGTTGAGAGTGGGAGATT
>NW_027159246.1:7785-38624 GCF_002600585.1 Cystoisospora suis
AACAGAAGAAGAATCGTGAGAAATCCCAACAGAGAATACGATCTTTTTGGTCTCTTCACAGAGTAAGTCTTGTGAACGAACTTCTCTCTCGCTTAGAGGATAAGACCCCCCTTGCACGGACATGGGCATTGAAGGTTCTTGCAGATCTTTTAGGAGAAAAAGAAGCTTTACCCGTAGGAGCGGCTGTCCGTACAGTTCAAGCTGCTTCTGAACGGCTTCATGATAAAAGCACAATGGTTCGGTGTGCAGCTCTGAGTGTCTTTGGAGCTCTTGTACATTTAGCTGCTAAACAACATCAGGCTCTTCTCNNTTGCGTCTTCATTTCCTCCTAAACAACATCAGGCTCTTCTCGGAGGACGAGGAGTAGGAGGACGAGGAGGCATGAGTGAAGAAGTTCTCGAGTATCACCCCTTTCTACTCTTACTCGTCAATGATGAAGAAGACTGGGAAGAGACGAGACGACGTGTGAATGAAAAGAAAAAAAGAATCAAGGTAAAAAGGGAAGCAGCTCTCAGGAATAACTCTCTTCAGATGACGCGAGAGTGTGTGACGCAAAGCCATCTCCGATCTTTGTAGATCCCAGACTACAAGGAGAAAGCCAAATCCACACATCTCAGCAAAGACTTCCTTCTCCCTTTCGCTCTTGCATCAGCGGGGTTTTGCGCGATGGCGTCACGATGTCGAGAAAGACTTTCCCTCTATAGATGGATGGTTTTTATCTCCTTCTGCATCAATGAAACTGACGATAGAATTAAAGTGCATATCTCTGATCTGGAAGTCTTGTTTTCAGCCGCTTCCCTTTTTTCTCCTATATCGTCGATGCAGCTTTCTAGTGTATTCACTAGCAGTGTTTCTCTCTCTTTCTCTTCGTTCTCTAAGTGATTGTGTGGTGTCTTTCTTCTTTTTTGATAGATAGTTAGAGACATCGAGATAGTTCATTTCACGATTCTTTCAACTGCTTTCTCAGATGAGGAGAGTCGACCGCCCTTGAAGCTAGCCGTTGTCTGGTTGTTCCTACTTGGTTCACCTAGCGGCATGTACAGAGTACGAGCAGCTAAGACATGGGCAGCGGAAGACAATCCTGACTAGCAGTATAGGGGTGACTCTACTGTCTTTTCTCCGTATTTCTGTCTTCTTGGTTCAACTAGGAACGTCAGGAGAAAGAGGACAAGGAAAGAAGACAAGCAAAGGGCCGTGAGGCTAAGGGAGAGGGAGTTGTCGATATAGAAGAAGAAGGTTCCGAAGACGGAGTAATCAACGAAGAGGCGAAATCAAAGCACGAGAGAGAAGAGGGACAAGCAGAAGAGCGCGACAAGCAAAATGAAGAGACGTCGAAGGCGGGTGAAGCTGGCAAGGATGAAGCCCAGGAGACTTGTGCGAAGGGAGAAGAGAAAAAACAAGACTCAGGCATTCTTGACGTAGATGAGCTTATTTTATTAGCAGAAGGCGCCCTTAGCAAGGCTATTCATGTGTAAGTCTTTTACGATCTCCCCGGCAGAGGTGTACGTACACCTGAATGATTTGAGCAGAAGTAGGAAGAATCTTCTCTGGCTGTCTCTGTCTTTCTATGAAGGTATGAAAACTTCCAGAAGAGGTCGGAAAGGGAATTCCGCGCATTTCGTTTTTCATCTTTCGAGCCACTTGACTCTCTTCTTTCCTTCCTCTGCCTCGCTCTGAAGAGCTTGATTCTAAAGAACTTTCCTCTCCGTAATCGAGAACCCAACATCAAACCTTGTTTTCAGAGGAACGTGAGGTTCTTCTTGAAGTGCTTCTTAGTAGTCGTTTGCCACGGCCAATATCTTCACTTCTCCGTTGCTTAGGTGTACGTGTGTCTACGTTGCAGCTGGGTCGCTGCAGGCAGTGCATGTCTGGACACTCATTCCACTTCACAGACATCAACTGGCCCATTTCCTTCTCATACATGTGTGCATGTACTGTATATACGTATACATACCTGCATGTACATGTGTTCGCGTGTACAAGTATATCACGCCTCGATGTAAAGAGTGTTGAGTGGCAAGAATAGAAAGACAGATACATCGGTCTTGTTCCTGTATGCATATGCGGATGTGTTGCTGTATCTCTTCATACATAACTGTAGAGAGGAAGTACCCACATATGAGTGTATACCAGCCACAGTTGTATGCACGAGTGACCTTTTCGGTTTCTTGCCTTGGGTGAATTCGTCACCTTCTACTCGTGAAATCTTTCCTGTCTCTTCTAGACTTTCATGTCGAAGTGCATCTTATGGACTTCTGTTTATCATCGGACTTTTTCTAGTATACTAAGGCTTCGCTCCATTCCCCTTTCGCCGCATAGAGTCTCTTTCTCTCTTCTTCATACATCATTTGAAAAGAGTTATTTTAAATGGCTACAGGCGTGAAGTCGTCAATCGTGTCGATTACTCGACCTGAGTGAAGCCTCCTCTTGACTTTGTCGCAGTTGCTCTTCATCTTCTCTTTCATTCTCTTCATTTTCTCACCCCCTTCTCACTGTAAGGGGCCAGTGAAGTATCTAAGTGAGTAGCTTGTTCCATCTGTGTATTCTCTACCTTCTGAGACAGGAACTCTCCTTCATGTGCAGGATCTGTAGAGACAGCCGCTTGTTGAAAAGCAGCAACCCAGGCTGTACAGATAGCGAGGTAACACGTTTTTCTTTATCTCTTTTGCTCCACCATTCTTTTCCTTCCTCCGCGTCCTTATCTCCTCAGTAATGAGTGTGAATGGTCTGTTCTTCTCAGCTGTGAAGATCTTCTATTCTCCCGTACAGAAGGAGACCAAAAGGCGGCTTTAAGGTTTCTTATCGATTCATGTCTTGTTCTTCAACTACGTCGTCGAAGACTTCTCCCAGCCCTTCAATGTGCTTTACGATTAGCTTTCTCTCGTAGTGCAGCTGTCTCTGATCTTCTTGTTCAAGAATTCTTCCGTCTGTTTATAGACGTGAAGAGTCTAGAGCAACAGCAGTTACTCTTCCATGAGCAGTGGGCTTCACATCGCTCGGTACAGGCACACCTAGATGCTTTCTTGAGGCAAGAAGCTGAAGAAGAAAAGCTTCAGGTGGATAACCGAGTAGTAAAAAAGATTCCTTCTCTGACAGAAGGGAGACGGGGTGAGGAAGAAGAAGAACAAGATGGCCAAGTGAGGAGTCATGTTGCCATAGATCATGAAGAAGGTGGAGAAGAAGAGAAGGTGATATCTCTTCTTGCAGACGAGAATGCAATTCCCCCTCCAAACCAATCGTGTATCGATAGGGACCCTAGACCAGATCATTCCTCTTCTTCTTCCTCCCTGTCTTCGAAGAATTCTTCAGTCTCGACGGCTCTCATGAAAAGAAAATGCGGGGGAAAGAATGATACCTTGGAGAAGAGGAGGAAGGACAAAGAAGAACAGACGAGATTGATGAGAAAGGTAGCAACACCGCGACCTCTTACGGATCCTCTCTTTCTTCTTCTTTTACATACGGAAGTGAACTCAGGAGTGAATGGCGCGTATCGTTTCGGCGTAGGACGTCTTCTAGAGCTTGTCGCTGATGGCGATATGACGGTTCTTGCATGCATTGAGAAAGTTTTCTTCTTATCATTATCAGGCAACAGCAGCACAAGCAGTAGTGCTACTACAAGTAGTAGTAGTGGAACAGGAGGAGCGGGAGGGGGTCATGGGGGCGTGGCAGGGATAGGAGCACACCAGTCAGAACTTAAGAAGGCTGCGGATTCCTTCTTTTCTCTTGCTATGCAACCAAGTGAGTTTTCTTACTCGTCTTGTTCCTTCTCAAGGGAGCGTCTCTTGAGGAGAAGAAGAAACTCCTCCGTATGTGACAGGAATGGTGATGCTTAAAGGGATACTAAAGAGGCAGGGAGGAGAGGAGACAAGGGGCGAGAGGCCTCCCCCGGGTTGTTCTTTGATAGGAGGACAACTCCAGGTGTCTATACATACTAGCACGACTTCGCAATAGTACATATGAGAACATGTGCAAGTATGAAAAAGAGATGAGGTAAGATATGTAGGTGTAAGGAGGAAGAAAGGCAGAGATGTTGTCTAGGCACAGAAGTCTCATATGCAGACTTCTCATACAACGGTCCACTTCTTCATGCGTAGAAAACCCGTCGGCGGCTACGTACGGTCGATCGTGTTCATCACGGGGTGTAATGACACTTCTCAGAGAGAAGGTTCATGTCTCGAGCAAGTAAAGTTCTTGATCTGCCCCGGGAGACCATGTCTCTCTCCCTTCTAGAGGAACAAGGGTAGGGATCGTCTGAGCTGGTCTTGGCAAAACAGGGATTCTGAGGAGAGGCGAGCTCCTCCTCCTTGTGATAGATTGATGTCTCTCCGCGGTCCGAGGTCTGTCATGGTTCACTATAGACTTCATAAGATGGAGGAAACGAGATACAACCTGTCAACGCACTAGTCTTTCTTTCTTTCTTAGGTATTCTGTTTGGACGAGATAGCGCGATGCTCCGATGTGCTCTGGGACTATTACGTCTTCTCTTTCAAGCAAGTCATCAGACGTCGAATCTCCATTCTCCTCAATCTTCTCTTCTTCCTTTCCCTTCTCAAAGCCCAACCTCATCTTCTTCGAGTTTAGTAGCCTCTGCATCTTCATCGACCGGAGGAGTGGGGATACTTCACAAACTTTCTACCGCACAGCTGTTAACTCTTCAGAGCGCCATCTTACAGCATTTGAAGTATTCGGCCGTACCTGGGGGCTTACATCAACGAGGAGGAAGGACGACACGAAGCCGTCTGTTGACGTCATCAGGGGGGGGCGGGAAGAGAAAGGGGGGAGAAAAAGAAGAAGTCGCGAGACAAGAGAAGCCTCAGTTTCTTATTGTGGCTGAACTCTGTAGAATTCTTGCTGCCACAAAGCCTGATGGAAAAACCGGTCGGACAGCGAGTCTTGTGATTAATGCTCTGATGGTTCACTACGGAACGAACGATGTCAACTGGTTAGCCAGACAGGAAGGGGCCGGGAGAGGAGAGGAGATAAGATTGTCTTTGTTATGTTGTGTGGGGTGATGTTCCTCCTTATGAGATGCCAGTCGTAGATGATCTTTGTGTAGGTCGGTACCTTTATAAAGGTAGTTCCGAGTGACACCTGAAGTGGAGGGATTTGGAGAGATAGGTGTAGGTGCACGGTTATATGAAAGAGCCAACATGGGTCTGTGTGAATATGTATGTATGAAGACGGCTCTATGGATATGTATGTATGTATGTATCTAGTCAGATGTTACGCTCTAACCATACTCTCTCAAAGAATGAACTACACTGACCTACTCCCTGTTAGTGTACATGTGTTTCCGTTCTCCCCTTCTCCGCTCCTGCAGAGACCACTCTATAAACGTAGATGTATCCGAATAGATACCCCCTGAAGCATATATACATACCTATGTGTGATTTCATGCTCCTGGGTTGAGCAATGAAACAGGAATGTGAAAGTGCCACTGGAGAGAAAAATCAGTGCGCGACGTTGTCGTGCTGAGCCTTCTCTTAAGCAAGTAGGGGCTGCCCTGGTGATGAAGAGAAAGAGTGCATGCGTGTATATATACGTCCTGTTACATACATCCTCACAAGAAACTGCTTAATGCTCGGATCGTTATGCCGTAACCCGCCTCCCCGCTAATAAGGAGTTCTACAGCTGGCGTGATCATCTTACTGACTGACAGCAGAACGAAAGTAGTCCACTGGTGTCAACGACACATACGCTCAGGAAAACTCATCTATCATATCCCTTTACTTAAGTCTACATTTATATCCATCTATCTATCTACATATTTAAATATATATCTTCTACGGGAAGCCTGAAGAAGAGAGGGTGATGAGGTCTGTTAGGACTTGACGTGAACTGAGGCTTTTTTTCAGGCTTCTTGAGTTTCCCTTTGGTTCTTCTTCTCTTTCCAAATGAATTTCTTCCTCGTAGGTTTTCTGCAGCACAAGCTGTCATTGATCTGACATTCGCTCATTGCCCTCGACCAGAGCAGCTATGGACAAGACTTTTATCAAGTCTTCTGTCTCATCTTCTTCAGCCTTCGGCTTCTTCTTCTTCTTCCACTCTTCCTTCACGAAGTCCACTTCCTCTGTCTTCTCATGGAAAGACTCCAAGCACATCTTTACTTGCTCTATGCTCTGGATCACGGGAAGCCCGCATTCATAACAATGGCACATCAGCAGGGGGCGGAGCAACCCCGACGGGCTCTAGTCTTCTTCATCTTTCTTCTTCTTCTTCTGTGAACACGAGTCTCGCCTCACGATCTTCTACCTCTCTGACAGGAGGTTCTCATCTTAAGCGTCCTTGGGTATTGCCCAAGACAGTTGAAGGTCATCCTCCGTCTCTATGGCATGTCGCGCACTTAGTCTTTCTGGCGGGTCATGTTGCTCTACGTGTATGTATTCTATTAGAACAGCAACAATCCGATGTGAAGCAAGCGAGGAGTAAACTTCAGCAGCAGCGGAGTCGGTGTTCAGGAGAGAATAAGAAGAAGAGGAAGAAGAAGAGAGAGACGAAGAAGAAGAAAACTGTGGGGGAGGAGAATGAAGGAGGCAGTGATAGGATTGGAAAGAAAAAAAGAAATCACGGTCGTCTACTATCAGGAGACGTTGCCGAAGGCGAAGAAGAGGAAGAACAACAGCAACACAGAAAGAAAACGCATGCTGAAGATGAAAATGAAGAAGACGATGATATTGAAGAGGAGGAGGAGGAGGATGAAGATGATGGAGAAGAGGAAGAAGATGAACAGGAAGAAAACTCAGCCGTACAGACAGTTGAAGGTAATATGGGTATGCAAACAAAAGAAGAAGAAGAAGCTGAAATGTTTGCACAGATTCTCGAACAAGAGGTTGTCGGCGCGGGTCTCCTAGGCGGGCCATTAAAACGCCTCATTCTTATTGCTGCTTTCGAACCTCAAAGGCTTATCCAGAAATCGGTGAATCTTCCTTCTTCTTCTTCGTCGCTTTCCGCACCTCATCATAACCTACATGGAGGGGGAGCGTTGCCTCTAGACAATAAGAGTTTTTCTTCTCCACTGAGAGAGAACTCAATGATAGGAGAAGGAGAGACTCCTGTACGTCCTGCTTACAGGCTCACGGACTCATCCTCTTCTGTGTCATCTTGTTCTTCTCTTTTCTCCCAAACCCCCGCTACGTTGAGCTTCTCTTCTTCTTCTTCCTCATCTTCTTCCTCTTCATCATCTTTCTCTATGCTCGAATATTACTCCTCTTCTTCTATGGCGACGTCACCTATGAATTCTTCGACGTCTTCTTCTTCTTCTTTCCCTTCGGATTCCTCTGCTCCCTCTGTTAGAGACATCTCAGGCTTACCAGAACTGCACGCAGCTGCTGTTATCTCTCTATGCAAATACGCCACAGTTTCTCGTACCTTCTGTGAATCTCAACTATGCAAAACAACAACAATTCTTCATGCACTTATCTCTCTTCTCTTTAGTAGAAAAACTACTACTCCTTCCTCTTCTTCGTTCTCTTCTTCATCCCCGCAGTTTCTCAATGCTATGATGAACGGATCTTCCGGCCAAGCTTTCTCTTCTCCGTACTCTACCTCTCTTCTTGCTCTTCCTGGTTCCACAACAGGCGAACGAGGGGAGCTCAGCACGGGGGTCTCTCCTTTGCCTATCCCTCTTTATCCTCCCCCTCCCTCGACACCAGGCCTAAGTACCCCCGCTCGTTCTGATATCCATATGCTGGAAGATCATGAAGGCAATCCAAGAAATAATCTTCTTCTCTCATCTCATGGTTGTTCATCCAAGAGAGGAGGAGATGGTACCGAGATGACGCCTGTACGTACAGCCCGGCTTGTTACAACCCCTGCGGGTTCCACAACCGGGGGAGGAGACGGACAATCGGTTGTTCTTGTCTGTCATTCAAATCCGCATCAAGGAAGAGAAGGAGAAGACATCAGAGGAAGAGAAAGTGGAGACATAGCAAGCCGAAAAGACATCTGCAGTAGTCATAGCAGCAGTTCTACTTCGAGCACTGCAAAGACATCCTACAGGTTACCCTCTGCTCTAAGGCAAACTCTCCTCATATGCTACGGAGATCTTACCTGTCGGTATGTCTCTTTTCTCTCTTTCCAAAATTGACGTGCTTCACTTGTGAGCGGAATCGAATATAAGCCGAGCTGTATGTATATCCGCTCTCAGGTTCTAAGAGGAGACTTAGGGAGTTTGTGTACATAGCCGAGACAACAGAGAGACTTGCGCTACTTTGTTGTCCCAGGGTTCCCTCCGTGGTCTTCACGAAAGCACGCGGAGAAGAAGAGGGAGGACCTCGTGTATTTCCTCGCACGAGACGGAATCATTCAGGTGCCTTACAGAGGCAGGTAGAGCTCAGTGTATGTGTCTTTTTTTTGCACTGTCATCGCTTTGTATCTAACAAGGTATATATATTCACCACTAGCTCTCTGGGTATATCCTTACCTATCTATCCACTATGTATGTCCACGTACATCTGCTGGTGTCTATTCATTTGCTGTATTTCATGTACATTCAAACATGTCAGTCCGCGTATGGTAGTTATCTCCATGAGTACCTACCTACTTGGGCGTATCAATGCCTATGCTTTTGAATTCCTTCTGTACACACGTATGTAACAGTGTGTTTTATGTATTCCCGGGTTGTCTGTATCTATGGAGCCCTTTCTCTATACAGACGTAATTGTATAGAAACTAAACACACGTATATGGGATCTATCCATCTATCTGCCTATCTATCTATCTATCTCCTCGCGTTCTCTCATGAAATGCCATGAGTAGCCATGTTGGATTTTTCCCATTATCCCAGCTGAAAGCTTAGACAGTAAAAGGCTTGAGACTTTCTTTCTCATTCTTCTTGTTTTCTTCTCCTTTTGTTTCCTCAATGACAGACACCCGAATGTTTTAGAGCCATACAATAACGTGGTCTTCAACATCTTAAAAGATGAAGACGCTCCTGTACGTCACTCAGCCGTTCAAGTGTTTACGCACCTCATAATGAATGGCATGATCAAGCCTAAGGGACGTCTCCTTGTCTTGATCTTTCGTCTATTACGCGATACCGACGTACGCATTAAATCTGCTTCAGAGATCTTCTTCTATGAGGTCGAAAGGAAAGGAAGTCATGCTATTATCAATCATCTCCCTGAGCTCCTTGCTGCTCTAGCTGAAGCGACACTCGCAGGAGAAGTCGAAGACCAACAACAACAACAGGGGGGGAGAAGAAGAAGGAGAGACAGTCTCAAGGAAAAGAACAGAAAGAAAGGCCCAGGAGGGAGAGGCAGTCACAGGGGTAGTAGCAGTCGTAGTGGGACGAGGAAGGGAGGACAGTGTGGAGGAGATAAGAGAAGATCCAAGGAAGGGGAAGATGAAGACGAAGAAGAAGAGGAAGAGGACGAAGAAGGAGAAGAAGATGAAGAAGAACAACAACAAGGACAGGAGGAAGAAGCAGAAGATCAACGGATGTCAAACTGTCCTTCTAACCGAGAAGAACAACAAAGATTGTTGAAGTAAGACGTCAAGTTGTCTTTCTTCTACGATAGAGGTTATTATCCATATGACAGGCTTCTTATCAAGATATGGGTGCCATGCATGCATTGTCCCGATAATCTTCTTCGGTATCTTCACGTGGAATGTTTTCTCCACGTATCTCCCTTTTGTGACTTCTCCTCCTTTTGCCTTTCTGGCATGTCCATCCTTCTTTCATGCTATCCATCATGCAATATATACCTATTCACCGTAGGCTGAGGGCTCTCTGACCAAAGTAAGAGGGAAACTCGTTCATGGCGGCGTCGCATGTGATGTCTTTCCTTCTTTGTTTCTTTCTCGTCCCTCAGTTTTCTTCTTCAGTTTGTCAAGCACCATCGACACAGTAGGGCATTGATTGAGAAGATCTGCCAGCGCATCGCAGCTCTCCCTATCCCAAGACATCTTCTCGATCATCTCCCTTCGTCTTCGTCTCCTTCGAGGCCGCGCCCCCCTGAGGTTCTTTCAAGTGATCCAAGCTCTTCTTCGTCAACTATAGATCAAGAGAATGATTCATCCATCGTTCTCTTTGAAGGCGATTCTGTCTCGACGAAGACCTCACCTCAGACTCTCAATGATGAGGATCACAACACGGCATTAGCTACCGCATCTAGGCGTATCTACTTCCAAGCTTTAAAGGCTGTGTGTTTATCGTCACAGCAATTAGAGAAAGCTCTTCGAAAGCTGTCTTCGTGTTTCCCTCTCATACGTTTCGCAGTCGCAGTACGAGAAGAAGGCGGAGGAGAAGAACAACTGAGAGATCTTCTACGTCGTGTAGCTGTTCGAATCTCAGGCCGGGGGGGGTTTGGCGGAGGCGGAGGTGCTTCACCTGCATCGTCTTCAAGCGCAACAAAGGGAAGTGGTTCAGGGGCCGGGGGCGCCAGTGGACCGGGAAGGAGAGGGGGTGAAGACGGCGGTGATGGCACACCAGGAATCGTAGGAGGAGGAGATGCTGGAGAGAAGGGCATAGACGGTGGTGGTCCTGGATCAGGAGGAACACAGGTAAGAAAGACAGAGAGGTGATGTCAAGGAAGGCTGGTTGGAAGGAAAGGTGGCTTGATTGTTTTATAAGAAAGACAGAGAGAGTGTTAGATGTAGTGAGGTGGTGATAAAGCCTTTCAAGTTGGCTCTCCTTCAATTCTTGAAGGCGTGGTGTAGATACACCTCTTATGACTGTCGAGTCACGCAGAGAAGATAGAAGATTTGCTGTTGCGACCTAACGTGCTAGGAGAGTATCTATAGATAGAATGAAGGAGATAATATATACAAAAAAATCGAGATTTTTGCGTTCTTGTTGGTGTGTACATGTCCTGCGTTTGTACGTTTTAAGGTGGGCCCTTTAGGATGATGTATATACGTATACACGGCAGAGAAAAAAAAGAATAGATGAGTAGAGAGTTAGAGAAACATAAATAGACAGATTGATAGATAGGCAGATGGGTAGAAGGTGCATATATGGATTGCTGTTTCTCTTTCACGGAGGTGAAAAGAGCTTTTTCTACTCAGATATTCCGAGCTGAGGTATGTGAATGATGCCTGACCGTGTATGCTGTTGGGTTTGTTATCAGCAAGATATAGCTGCCATCCGTGAGGTCATGGAGGAGCTTCACAGGAAGCTTCAAGCCGCTACAGAAGAACACAGCCATTTCGAAGAGGTAAGGAAGGACAAACGCAGAATATGCCACACAGGCAGAAGAAAGAGGAACTCAGTCTTCTCAACAATGCTTTCGGCTTACACCATCTGTCTACCACGATCTTTCGTCTATGAATATATATGTATATATATATATATAGGCATTCCTCTATCTATCTATCTATCTCTGGATGACTCATGTATGCCTACATCTACAGATGTGGGTCTTTTTCCGAGAGCGATCATGGGCATGTGTATATCCTCCGTGTGAGTGTCACCTCGAAATCTTTTATCGCAAAGCCCTCAGTTTACTTGCAGTTTTCCCTTCCATTGTCATAGAGAGGATCTCCTAGCTCTGTCCCGCTTTCCTCCTTGCCAGGTAACGTAAATCGCTCTGAAGATCCTTTCCTTTCTTCTGTTTCTCTCTCCACAACGTACGTCTGCATATCTGTTTGCAATATAGTGGTGAATGTGATGAAATTTCTCTCGAGGGAACATGAAGAAGAACAACATTCAATTTTCAGCTGCACCTTGATATTCTCCTCCTCCTTTGTCTTTGATACGTTGCTGTCACAAGAGAGATGGGGAACGAGTTTTCTTCAAAAGCATGTATGAATGCTCTTCTTTCTTCCTGTTCTGTATTTGCCTTGATAATGATGATGATGTCTGTATCTTGTGCAGAAGGAACACGGTCCTCCCCGTGGTGATGAATGCCCAGCATTACCCGAGCTTCAAGATGAAGAGGGAGATGCGCCCAAATCGCCTGCTGTTGCCGTCTCCTCGCCGCGTGTCTCTCCTTCTTCCCCGTCCCCCAGGAAAGAGCGGGGCCACGCTGAAGAAGTCGAGAAGCAGAAGAGAACAGGAGAAGGAAGAGAAAGGGAGAAGGACCAAGATGATGAAGAGGCTCAGGAAGAAGGAAGAAATCGAAAAAGTAGAAGGAGATGAAGAAAAGGAGAACGAAGAAAGACGAATCTGTTTCGTAGAATGAGGGGGACGAACAGCATAGTTACAGATGTACATATGTTTGTCTATGAGAGGAATGATTGGAAGAAAGATGAAATGATACGAAAGATGGTGAAAGTGCTTCTTGGTATCATCTCTAGGCTAAAGAATAGAAGGGAGGAAGAAAGACAGTCATATCTTTACTTCAAGACTAGTCCATCTATCTCCATCGCGGGAGACAGAGGGAAACTCAAACTAGTACTTTTATGATCCTATCTACGGCTCTTCCTCCATCTGTACTTGTCAAGAGTGTCTATATTATCATTCCTGTCTACTCCACCTCCCGCGGAAATGGACTTCTGGCGTCTTGGCTCGATGTTTTCCTCGTACATGCGGCTGTCAAAACGATTCAGATCTGTCGGTAATGGAATATCCTTTTCTCTGAAAGGTCCTATGTATCTTAAGACTCCTCACGGGATACCCAGATGTTTCCTTCCATATCAACCACAGGAGTGCTACGGGGGGGAATGGAATGCTTGGGCTCACAGGTAGCTATGCACAACTTGGGACGTCTTCGCCTTTAGTCTGGCTGTATGTGTGTGTATACTAAAGTTCATCAAGACTGTGCGCTCCTGGAAGGGTCGGATGTCTCTGATGTTTAGCACGTTTCTTCCTCTCACCTTCTGTACTTCCTTCCTCGTGTACGCTGTGTCCCAAGAGTATTACAGATCATCTTCTATCTACCTCTAGGCGGTTCTGCTTATCACATATGGATGCGTATGCTTGAGGCTCTCTACGCAACAGTGTCGATGACTCGGGACCTGGTCCCATTGATGACGTGCATGACACAAGAGTTGTGTAAAGCTGTCAGCCCTTGACTTGGCCGGCCATCAAGATGCTTCTACGTTCCACCGTGCGGCTTAGTATTCGCTGGCCTTATAAAGAAGAACATCTCCGGAGAGGAGGCTGTTAAGGCATGAATCTCATCTGGGATACGCTGCGCGTGATCTCATGATTTTAGGCCTATGAATCCGAAGAAGAAAAAGAAGCTCGTGCTGCTCTGACTGTGATATCAACCTTTCTTCGCTGCAGATGGGAATAAAATGCACAAAACTCTCTGATAGAGTTTGCCAATAAAGGGATGGCAGCTGTAGAGGCACCGTAGTAGACGTAGATGAAGATGGAGAACCGACGGACCTTCTGAAACTCCAGGTGCACCAACACTCAGTTCAGTCCATTTCTATATAACATATGTAAACGCCTCCTCTTTATTACCCTAGCTGTGGGTGATAGGTCTGCGGATTGACCCACCACCAGCTCGATAAAAACGATCAAAAGCACAAGATTCTCATCGACAGAACGCCAGATACCTTTCTTTCCTCTTCTTTTACCGTCCTGTTCACCTGCCTTAGAAAGAACTTTGCCAGTCTACAAGCCTTCGGTTCTTCTGTCTCGTTGCGCACGGGTAACTTTCTTGACAATCGTGCGACTCCAAAGAACCTGGTCACAATGACGGGAGTCCTTACCACCCTATGGGTATCGCAGGGATGAATACGTGGCACTAGGACGAGCACGTTTAGGCTCTTATAGATGTGCTTCACCAATTGGGTTTCCATATACCTTTGGTTTTTCACCTGGTATTGCCTTCAGTATGGAAGTTCTCCCTGGTATCAGACGCGGGGAGTGTCGATGGTATGTTTCGCTCAAAGACAACAAGCGACCCCGGTAGCATCCGACACTTTCATTCACTACGTTGCGTATCAGAGTTAGTTCGAAAAAAAGGACGTATGTGACTGAATATTGTTGTATAGCCACACACCTATTGTACATCCCCCTACCTTCCAGAACACATCAGAGACGGTTGCTTTCTAGTGATCAGTTTCCTAAAGGAATGACCGTCGTTCTGCTTATGAGAGGGGAGCCGAAATGAGCATGTAAGCGATGCGTAGAAGATCCGAAGAGGATATCATCCTCACAGAACTCGTTTTGTTTCTCCGTCGACGTCTTTTCCAACAGGATGCTTTACTGCACTACAATACGTCTTCTGAGCCTACACTACTCGCTCGCTGTCGACCTTACATTCGGAGCCTTGTGGTGGGTTACGTTTTCACAACAGAGCCCCGGCCGACGGTGGTTTAGGGTTTAGTTGGAGTGCACCTACACTTGCCACTACTCTACATGAATACCAACGCCCTTGTATCCTCCTTTTCCTTTTGAACTTCCCACTGTCCACTATAGAAATCAATTGCAGGGCTCTCTGTTTAGACAACCGTATTCACAGTTGAAGTAAATGGCGTGCTTCGCCGTCTTCGGTCGAAAAGTATAGATGTTCGCGCACACGATCTGTCGATTAATCAGCCCCTCTTTCCTGTATAGGAGCTAGCCAGTTGGGGGTCCCACGAGCTCTCAGCTTAATCCTGTCGCTGGCTTAGTGCTTCCACAAGAGAGAGGAAAGGTTACAAACACAAGTTCGCAAGAGACAAGCGACGGCTTGACTGTGAGGACGGGAGAAAGAAACAGAGGGGGCCAGGGTTTTCATGATGAAGGCCAGTGGTTCAGGGCTTGCACAGAATTTTACATGATTTCTTTGCGTCTCCATAGAGAGTTGGTATTTACTCATACATTCCTACATACCCACAGTGAGGGTGTATGATTTACAGGATATGTGGAGATATCGATATATGCTGTAGACCATACACATCAACATACAGATATAGACGTAAGATACGTATACATATGCATAGATATACACATTTATGCGATACGGCGCATGTGCCCATATACACACAGGTATGTCTTTAATCCTTGCCTCGCTGTCTCGACAAGGGAGTATTCCGATACCATCGGAGTGGAAGTGGACGTAGAGGGTTCCAGAGATTTCCCTTTGCTTGCACCTTCAACAAGACGGTAAGGAAAAGAGTGGACTCCCCGAGCTGTCCAGACACTCCAACAGACTGAGGTAGAGGAAAGGCAACCCAACTCCTCCTAGTCACCCCTGTCAGCGTGAGGGTGTGGAGAGAAAACTGCTTAGAGCAATGAAGGAGGACACGATGAGTTTCTTTTCTTCTGCGTCTCTTTGACTTTCCTCCTAGACAAAAACACATGTTTCTCTCGTGCTTCTACCCTCAGAAATCACATTGTTCTCTCTCTTCTGTTCTTTCGTTCCCCATCATGCCCTATCTTCTTCTCCTGTACGGACACCCTGATCATCATTACCGTCACCATCACAGCGCACTCCCTGCCTCACACACTTCTTCTCCCTCTCTTTTCTCTCTCGTGTTCTATGATCAAAATCATGACGTTCGCCGAAGAGCGTCAGATGGGTATAGAGTCTGTCCCTTAGAGAGAAGGCGAAGGAGGAGGAACCGGGCCTTGAGCACCTACAGCACCCCCTGCCGCAGCAAGAGCTTGAGCTGCGGCAGCTTGTTGCTGATAGAATTGAGCTTGAGTTTCAAACAGCTGACATTCCTTCTCATAATGAAAGATGACAGGCGCAGCTAGAGTTATCGCAGCTGTGGTTGTCACCCAAGCAACTGTACTTGTGAGCCAGTAAGAGTTTTTCCATAGGCGGTTCAGCCGTTTGCATGTTCGAGCAGGTAAGAGAGCTGACATAAGATTTCCCATGTTGATGTGTACAACGAAGGTGTAGGAAGGACGGACGTCCTAACGTCCTTGAATTGTGTGACGATAGAAGGAGGATTGTGTCTTCTTTTAGGAAAGAGACAGGTGAAGACCGGGAGACAGACGGAACGAGAAGTAGAGAGACAGATGTGGAACAACGGTATGAGGCAACGAGAAGCGGGTAGCGAAGAACGGGAGACAAGGGCTGTTGGCGTTTCTTGCTCAAGCCATCGACAGCCAGACGAAGGCGAAGCAAATGTGCAAGAAGATGAGGCTGTAGAGGCAATGTAAAGGAAAGAGAGAAAAAAGAAGAGAGAGAATACTGAAAGAGAGGAGAAAAGAGCGAAGACGGCAAGATGGAGAGAACCCGAACCGCAGAGACCGACAAGAAGTGAAGAGAAGAGAAAGAAGATCTTCAAGACACAAAAAAAAGAGAAGATGGAGGGAGAACGGAAAGCATACGAGAAACTGTTAGCGGGAGAAGAAAGCTCTTGCGTGCTGAAGTTCTCATGCGTGACTAGTACGGGGACACCTGAACAGGTGACAAACACATAGAGACGGAGCTACAACAACACAGGAGAATTACAGTGACGACGCAGTTCGAGGAAGAGAAAACAAAGCGGTCCTTCCGGCCTGAAACAGAAGTTCTCTTCTTGTAGCACCCCACAAAAGGTTTCTACGATGCAACTAAGCGAGGCTCCTAGTCTGTGCATGCATGCGGGGAGACAGTTGCACCGGCCAGGAGGAGGAGAGATGAGGGTTTTCTTCGATTCCGTCGTCGTTCTTTCCGGATTGCGCGATTTTCTTTTTGTCTCAGGATTCTTTCTTTCTCCCCCGGCTCTCGCTCGGGAAAAGAGATGTTTGGTGGCTTTGGACTTTCTCTGTTTCTCTGTGTCAGACCCCGAGATGCAAGTATCTCTTTATTCTGCATGCACGAACTGAACGACCGGTTTTCTTCAGCTCCACATACGCCCATTCAGCCACGAGCCCCGAAGCCCCGAACTCGTCCCGGGTCTCATGTGTGGCTGTAGTTGCTGTTAGTCCGAAGATATAGAGCCCGCTTTCTCTCCTCCACTCTCCTTCTCCAAAGAGCCTGACATGCTTCAAAGAGAAAGTCGAAATCTGTTCATTCCCTCATCGCCATCATCTGAAGCAGCAGGCGGTCTATGGTTGTCGTTGTAGCAGTACAAGTGAGCGAGTATACTGTCTCTGTCCGGGCGTTTTGTTATTTTTGGCTGGATTCCTGCACTCCATTCTATATGTATTTTCCTTCTCCGTCGACTTTGTCTTCATTAGTTTGTCCATCAATAAGAAGCCTACATGATTCCTTCTCAGATCTCTACATCATCTTCATAGGTCATGAGGACATAAACTACTTCCATCTATTGTTCCGTGGTTCCTTTCTCTGTCACGGTGACAGCAAACACGGAGCGTTTTCTTTCTCTCAGGAAGGTCGAGAGGAAGGATTGAATCTCTTTGAGAAAACGAAAGAAGCAGGATTTCGTGTAATAGTACGTTTTTCACTGCTCCTCTGGCATCTATGTACTAATTTCTGCCTCTCTCTTTGAGCGTCCTTACGCACACTTTATCACCATCAGGAGGGCCTTTCCTCGGACATTTCCGTGTCGATTCTAGAACGAAGAGGGGAGGCAGGGAGAAGCAGCAGCTGCTCGGGGCCCTTGTGAACTGCCTTTTCGTCATTCCCGCCCTCTGCTGTCTCTGAAATCTCGATGCACTGAATCGCTAGCTGCCGACTTGACGGCACCCTGACTGCAATCCGTTCACTCATACACGTGGCCATACTTCTACATCTATCTTTCTATCAACCGAGTATCTCGACCGTGCGGCCACACAGAGACTTCACGTCAAATCTTTTCAGTTCCAGTCGTCTTCGCTTTTTGTTCAAATACTCTAGCCTTTCATCCTCGAAGTTGAGAGCCTGGCAAATAGAAAAATGGGCAAGAAGAAGAAGAACAGCAATACGTCCGGGGGCGGGGGGGAGAACAAGAAGGGCGAGGACGCCTGGCAGCAGTTTCCTGATGTACGTGAGAATGCTGAATGGGAGGAATATTATAGGCAGCAGAAGATTGTCCCTCCAGGTGCGTCTGTATAGGTTGGGGGTTGCGCGCAAAAAGGGCTTGCGAAAGGCGGGCGGGGGAGGGGGCTGGGGGGGCTGAAGTTCGCTACCAACAACTGCAGACATGTATCCATGCATATATCTATTTATGCATGCGTGTACCTGTGGATACATCCATAATAGGTATATATGTGTGTCTCTGTCAATGTGTGTATGTATGAATATGCATGTACGTATGCACATATTGTTTTCATGAGGAGAGTGCTTTCTACTATGCTGGCCGGATCCTCGATGGCTGTCTATGTCTATCTTTTCAGACACTGACTTCCTCTTAGACTGTTTGCCCATCCCTCTCACCTGTGAACGATCACGTATGTCTTTCATACATCTGGCTTACAGTCCGTGTGTATACATATAGATGACATACCCCCTGCCTTTATGGCGTGTTGTAGGCAGATAGATTTCCACCGGTTGCATTTGACCCTTCTGTTCGCCCGTATTCAACAGAGTGCGTATGACATCCGATTGATTGCTGTAGAGGAAAAAAGGTCTTCAATCAGCGGTGCTGAGTAAACAGGCAGATCTTCATGCCCGACGTACATCCCTACACTTGAAGGGCTTCCAGGCCGACGATGCTCACGCCTATACATAGATAGCCACTTCAAAGAGAGGAAGATAAGAGATACCGTGACAACACCAGGTTGTCGAAGTCCCCCGAGCCACAGCTAAGGGACGGAGGTATAAAGCTGCTTCTTCTTGTGGTCTATATCAACACCAGTCTATCAGGGTTCGTTTAGAACTGGCTTAGGGCACCATACAGATAGAGATACTCTTCTCCCGTTTGTTGCTAGAAGAGGGGGAGTAGGCTGGAGAGCTCATGGCGGAAAATCAGGGCTCATCCTCTTTGTTGTTTGTAGAAGAATGGGATTCCTTTCTTGGTTGTTTAAGAACGGACCTACCTACAGCTTTCCGCATTGTTACGTCTACGCCTCACCAGCATTATATACGGGAGTACATACACCGGACTATGCAACAGTAAGAGTTCCTTGGCTATCTTATTAGCCATCTCTTTCTCATCCTAGACTTTCTTCTTCTCTTCCTCCTCCTGTACGTCTTAACAATGATAAGGTGAATCGCTGTGGGACACGGTTACCCGAAGCCGAAGGAGAGGATAAGCGCGTACAAGGGGCTCTCTGTTTGCCTGGCGGCAAACCGTATAAGGCCTTGTGGGCCCGACACATGCCGCATGCACGTAATGCCTTTCTTGTATATGCCGTACTACCGGAAACATACGTGATGTAGGAGAGCCACAGTCATTCCGATCCTTATGCTCTCAACCTAGCATTGTGGCAACTGCTGCTCACATAAGTAAATAGACTACCTGGTACTGAAGGGTAGTGTGTATTTATTGCTCGGACGATACCCTCGGGATCCGAAGGTGCCGGGCAGGTGAGCTCGTTGGCATATAGAGGGCCATTAAAGCGGGACACAGATATGTTGATGTTAATGTGCCCCCTGATGACAGGCCGCCCCGGGAACTAAACCAGTATGCATAGTTTTGAGATTCACGGCTACAATGTCATGCTATCACCCGGCCGTAGGTTTCTGTTTTTCATGCCCTTTCAAGCTGTCTCACCGCTAGGCTGCAAGACTGCTATGTCGTGTTAAGCTTTGGTACCCCCGTTGTGACTGATGGTCGTGCGCTTTCATTCACTGTTGTCGTATTCTGATGCTTTTCTAGGCTGAAGGAAGATGAGGGTGTCAACAACCCCACTGATGCTTCTCCGTCAAGTACATCTCCAACAGGCTCTTTCCCTGCATCGTCCGAGTGCCTCCGCCAGGGGTCTCTTAGTCAAGCCTTCCGGGCCCTGTCTTGGTTTGCTCAGGGATCGGAAGCTTATCAGATCGATGTGTCGCGTGTCGCTTTGAGAACCTGCAAGCCTCTTCTGTATGTCTCAGTAGCTTTTTTGCCCGGTTGTCTTGTGGAACGGGTCAACCCACGAAGACAATAGTTGGAAGTCTTCTTGCTGTACCCCACTGTCCTTCAGCCGTCTTGATTTGCCTGGCCGCATCGCTTTTCTATGTGGCTTTCTGGCCTCATTATGCACATTCGTCTCGGCACTCACAGAGTTCTTTGCAGGAGCCCCACCGTAAGGTGTTACACGTTCCTGATGTGTAATGTGTGAGAGAATGCTGATTTGTGTTTGCGGGTTATCACGCGCGTTTGTAGGGCAGAGACGATCCGTGGCCTCAGCGATATCCATCCTGCATGCAATGCTGTTGCGACCGTCTCCTCATACCGTCATCATCCCGTACGTCGCCTTTGCTTTGTTGTCTGCAGTTGTACTCTGGACGTTTCTCAAAAGCACACCCTCGCTCTTTTCTCTATCTCTGTCTCAGAAACTTCCACCGTTTTTTGGTAGCCCAGTCAGAAGCAGCCACAATCATGCGGCAGGAGGTCGTCAGTATGATTCCCGCTCTCTTTCTTGACATCAAGGTAAACCAGATATAATTCGTTCACGCTTTCGAAATATCTGCGGACCTTAGAGCCGCGCTCTGAGGTGCACAGACTCTCCCGACTTTTTTTTTAAAGCGGACAGGCAGGTGGCTGCTAGTCCTTGTTATCAGCACGGCGTTCCTTGCCGAGTTGCCCTCGGTTGCGCGAAGAGGGAGGGCGGCTGTAAGTCCCCACTCTTCCGCTTCACGCTGTCACATCCAGACTCCTTTCAGTAGCCATCCGAGGCCAGTTGCGCGAAGGAAAGAGCTTCCTTCCCTAGAGACCCGGTTCGTCATGGCAAATTGCTTCTCTTTCTCGCGTGCGCGTAGAAATCGCTATCGTAGCTGCTGCATGCAGTTTCGCTGTGCTCACAACGGATTGTCCTTACAGCCGGATTCTTTCGTACTGGACCTCTGCGCGGCACCTGGGTCGAAGACGTCACAGCTCCTCGACCGCATGCATGCCGCGCACGCGAAGAGTTGCCAAGAAAGGCGGCGTCTGGCTCAGCTGTATTCTGAAGGAGAAAAGGGAGTCGGCGGAGGAAAAAGCTACGGGGACGACCAGTATCAAGCGGACTCTATACCTCGTACGTGTCGTACAAGAGAACAGAAACCTTTGGGGCGGGGGTATGCTCCAGAGGTTCTTCACGATAGTCTTGCGCTCTCGTTTGATGTCGGTAGAGTATAAATCTACACCTACTCTGAATAGTGGTGGCTTCCTTCAAGATGTCTCCTCAGTCTCACCAGTCCGGCAGACATCCGGGTCGCTATTATGATGCACTTAGGATGACTTGAGGTGCATCACTCAAGACTCTGGGGGAGAAGTCGACGTAGGTGTCCTTCTCAGCAGGAGAGTTTCCTGGGGTGAGAAAATGACTTTGGCCCTTCGTTGACAAGGGGTTGCATTGTGATGCTGCAGGTCTCTTCAGCACAACAAAGGATGTTTGGTACTCCAAGCCTAGGTGAACCACGTGAACGTACAGGAGCTTGTCTCCCCGTTTCTGCTTTATACTGACCACTTTGCGTGGCGGCTCTCCCATCATAGGGCCCGCTTTCATCTGTTTTACCTCACCTTGCGGAGTCTGGAATGCGGCCAGTGCAGCTCGTTGAATCTGTTACAACAGAGAGCATTAGCCTGCTTCGGGCTGTTTCGATCCTTGTGTCTTCCTGTCTTTTCTTAGGTAAATATCTCCTAAACAACATTTCGTTTGCTATGCGGTTTTTGTAACGTCATGCTTTTCTTTCCCAGCACTCTTTCCACAGAACCGGGGAAATCCTGACCTGCAGTCGGTGACGCAACTTGCTGTTTTCCTGCTATGTGTGGGCTGGTTTCCTTCAGCTGGCGTTGTCGTCGCGAATGATGCCGACTCCGGACGAGCGCACATGTACGCCAGATTCACCGCGGTAGCTGGTTGTGACAGTCCTTTGTGGTGTCCTATGCTTCTCTTCGGCTCTGTAACCTCTTCCCTGGTCTTGGTCCGCTTCTCAGACAACTGTGCGAAGCTACGCAGCACTGCAGTAGGAGATCAGCAGCCTGCACATCGGAACTGCATCCTGCCCAAGACATTTGCTGTCTGGTTATGAATATACTGTCTTCAATGAGGCTCAGTCAAGGCGGGCCTTAGGTTAACTCTCCCTCAGTAGCACGAAAACAGGTAGTTGCATCTGGTCTGTAGAAGGACACCACCTCTTTCTTTTGTATAGTGTCGTCTGAGCGGCAGTATGAGGAATCCTCGTGGCTTCAGGCTCGCTCGCTCGCTCTCGTCGAGAGAGATCGCATTGGCCTAGCGAAAGGACGTGTGCTCAAGTCAGTGAATGGACAGGCACGGATCACAGATTGGTTGGTGGCACTTGGCGTCCTCTTTGTGTGTCACGTGACACTGACTGTTCGCTGATCTCAGGTTGATTCATCATTTGCGGCATCTTCATTCCCCGTGTCTCCTTGTTACCTGCCACTCCGCCCAGTTTTTCCCTTCCCTTATCATTCCAGCCGAAGAGCGTGTCCTTCCTACTGTCCGCGGAGCCGCTCAAGCACCAAACAAGACAAATCAGCTTCAAGGGTCGTCCGCAAAACCGGGGAGCCTTGGGGAAAATGTGAGCGCTGTAAACGGAGCCGAAGGACTTGACCCGTATGAAAGCAGTTTCAACGGTGTCTCTTCCGAAATGATGAAAGAGAACGTGAGAAGATGTCCGACAGCATTTCCCGTGGCTGCTCTGCGTCCGCTGCGGTTCGACTGCGTGCTCTGCGATGTGCCTTGTAGCGCCGATGGGACATTGCGAAAAGCGCGTAGCCTATGGACACGCTGGCATAGTAACCAAGGCCTTGGATGCCATAGGTTACAGCTACAGATTCTCTTGAGGTAAGACGGAGTAGAAAGCGCGTGTCGCACATCCGTGAGTCACATGTGTAGATTTCATTGTTGGTTAGTGTCTCCGAGACTCTAGCAATGTGCGTGGCGCTGCTAGGATCCCCGTATATGGAAACCTAGATTCTTACTATCCTGACTCGTGCACGGTGAGCATGGATCGTAGGCATTTTTTTGTTGTTGTCTTCTAGAGGCATCAAGCTCTGTAAGGTTGGAGGGCGGATTGTCTACAGCACCTGCTCCTTCAACCCGATCGAGAACGAGGCTGTCGTCGCTGCTGCCTTAGTAAGTCACTGGACTGTCCGCACTATGTGTTTAGCTTTTCCAGTTCGTTTTCTTAGAGAGATCAGTCGTAGAGCGCTCGTGCCTTGTAATGGTTTCTGTCGTCTAAGCCAAGTTGTATACGGCGCGCAGACTACCTTACGTGCTAGCGAAGCCGACTTCGCAGAAACTGTAGATGCCGGAGAGCGCGGGATCCACTGCAGCAAGAGTCGTCTCTGTCCCTGGGAGCCCGGATATTCTCCTGGGTTTTGGTTTCTTGATTGATCGTGCCGGAGCGCTCTAATTCCCTCCTTTTACGCTCTTCCCTTCGTGAGGAAAACCGTGAACGTGCAGGCGCGAACGAATGGAGCTGTCGAGCTGATCGACTGCTCAGACTTTCTCCCTGCCCTTGACCGACGCCCAGGCATCGAAACGTGTAAGTTTGAGGTACATGTAAAGTAGTTCGATGAGCCTCACTCAGACTAGGCAACCAGGTCTCTCGCTTATAGCTGAAATCAAAAGAGGATCTTGAATAAGAAGACTTGGACGTCAAACAATTCTGACCGCTCAAGTCTCACACGGTTTCTCTTTTGCCGTCTCCTTCTCCGACAGAGACAACAGGGACGACTCCGCTGTATGCGCGAGTGGAGTCCCCTCTAGCTGCTGCATACTCCCGCATGTGTTGGCACCAGCCTGTCACACGACGGGTGTTGTAGGCTTGGCTTCTACAAAATTCTGTTGGTGCTTCTCTGTCTGCCTGACTGCACTTGAACTGAAGTATTCCTATCCGTAAACACAGTCCAACGTGGTCGACACTGCGGCATGCTGCCGGATTTACTGAGCTTCCCGCGTATATTTGAATTTGTTGCCTAGATTCTCTATCCCTGCGGTGCCGCCTGACGGCGTCTCAGTGCTCGGGAGGGTTCGCAGGCCTGGTGTCATCGTAGGTGAGACCCTCACCCACTGGTATCCAGACGGCAGAAAACTCTCTTGAGGTACGTTCGCCGTCCTGGGCGAGCGCGGGCTTCTTGTTGCCTAGGGTGCCACGCTCTCTAGATTCGTTGCTCTGCTGCTCATGAGTTCGTCACCAGCAGCGTCTGTTCTTTTTCATGATTTCGTCGAGTTATCCCGTGATCCTTGGTGATCATCTAGGGCTCTTTCAAAGAAAAAAGGGAAGGGGAAATGTCGGCGGAGAGCAGTCGGACTAGCCATCCCCTAGGACGGAAGTGGTGTGGAACGGAGGGCCTTTGACTACTGCTCTTGCGGTTGGACGGGGCTGATGTCCTTGTGATATCTGCAGGGCGGGTGTACTGGGAGAAGGAGTTTTACGACAATTTCGAGGACGTTCCAGACACCTCCCAAGCACGTCAAAAGCTGAGGCCGACAATGTTTCCTCAGCATGCCATGAACGCAAAAAGCGCACGACCCCCGTTGCATCGGTGTATGAGGTTCCTTCCTCATCTCAACAATACCGGTATGGCCGAAAAAACTTCGTGTATTTACAGCACTTTAGCCACTGTTTGCGAGATAGAGATTCCGGCTGTCTGCATCTGTAGCGAGGAAGTTCTCAGTTGCTGACGGTCCGTCAAAGGTCGTCGAACCGAGTCTGAAAGACGAAGGCGCAAGTTCGACCGGAGGCTCTGCGTGGACTGTTTTTCAGAGAGTTACTGGCCACTGGGCAACAGAGGTCCAGCCTTTGGCTCTTGGTGAGCACGGCATACTGACTCGAAAGCCTATCAAAGGCCACCAGGGATATACGAGAACCGTTTCCCCGTTTCCGCCGCCACCAACAATAACCCTGTACCGATATCAGCAAAGTGCGAGCACAAGGTCAGGGCCACTGGCTTTCCACAATGCAGTCAGAAGGGGGCGACCCGGCACTCGCACAGCAAGTGCTCATGCCGTGGTCTTCCTCATTCGGGTTGCATGAAGAGAAGCTATTCTATTGAGGTTCGCATGTAACGTGTATCTGGATATCTTCTTATGCCCGTTGTCAGGTGGCTTTTTCATTGCGGTCCTTGAGAAAAAGAAGCATCTCCCCTGCCGCACTGAAAGGAACCCAGGAGATAACACCTCGTCGAGGGGGGCTCAGGCGGCGACAGGAGACCACTGCTCGCCACCAGCGGCGCAGGCAACCCTGAATGCCGACGGTGAAGTACAGAGTGATCAGGACGTAGCAGACGAAGGCGTACTCGCCGCCGTCGAACCAGCGGGTTCCCCTGAGCAGCGGCACCGCGGACATGATGCTTGTTCAGACTCGTCGCCCCGCCAAATCTGCAGATCGCTGGAACAGCTCCAACTTGACTTTGTGGGTCTCGGGTGGGCGAAAAAACACATCGAAGAGCAGCAGCGGCAATACACAGAGAAGCTGCGGATGGAAACCGTTCGCCAGCAGGCAGTAGACCAAACCCCTACTAAGGACTTCCCCCCGGGGGCCCCGGAGTCCTCTACAGCTTCAGAAGCAGTTAACAGCGCGGGAGCCTTCTCGAGGTGCGCGGAGTCGAGCAACGATCTCCCTTACCCAGCCGTCTCGGACGATTGCCGTGCCGGACCCTGTAAGTTGGCGGAATCCACGAGTGAAAAGGCAGAACAAGCGTGCATCACAGAAGAGAAGCTGCACGCTGCGTGGCGAGCCGCGTGCGCCTCCTTGGGCTTCTCCGCTGATCTTGCGCCGGGGGCCGATCAGGCAAGCTCAGCCATGGCACTGCCAAAGGCGGCCAAGGGAACAGGAGTAAGCGGAGTGAAGCAGCGGGTGGCGGATGTGGGCACGGGACGTTCAGGGCTTCCGTCCGGAATACGGGCCTCTCTGTTTGTAAGGCGAAGAGGCGAGGGCGAGAACGTGAGTGTAAAAGGCGAGAGCAGGGAACTGTCAGCAGTATCACAGACTGAATCCCAACAAACGCGGTCTCCCGCTTTTGACAGCGTCCCAATGCCAAGGATCGATGCTAAAGGAAGTCGCTCTTCTGAGACCGACTGCTGCTTAACCTGCAAGACGCTCAGTAGCGACGAAGAGAGAAGTGATTCCCGCTTGTGTAATGGCACCACCGAAAAGACGAACGGGATGGCCCAGGAGGATAGGAAGTTGTTGCGCACCGTCTGGCTTGTTTCACGAGGTGTTGAGCGTGTGCTCTGTGGACTGGGGCGCTCCCGGTACAAAGTTATAAGTGCTGGATGCGTAGCATTCCAAGCTAGAAATGCAAGCAAATACCGTCTTTCTTACGGAGGAGCGCAGTGGCTTGTGCCCCTGGCTTTGAACAATCGTTGCAGCGAGCTGCGAGAAGATGGCTTCTTGACAGGAGACAACCTCGACAACACGGGAGTTTCCTCCAGCAGCAACTGTGGTTGTACACCAAAGGATCTCCGGCTGAGGGAAAGGACTCCGAGTTCACAGAGCCCACTCAGGGGGCCACGGGTGCTGGTAAATGTCGATCCTGGTATCATGCTTGCGTTGCTAGGTGACGGCGCAAAGCCCCCAAGGGTCGATATGAAGCAACTGGCCAATTTGCCAGGGGGATCAGATCTGCGGAAGACGACGGAGGAAGGCCCTTTGGTTCTCGTTACGGATTTCGAAGAAACGGAAGAAACACGTGTCAAGCCCGGGGAGTCCGGCGAATCAAGCGACAAGGAGGCGAACAGGCCAAAGCAAGTGATCGTAAGAAAGTTCACTCACTCCTCGACAGCTTCTAGTAGAGTACTAGAAGTGCACACGAAGCCGGGAATCACGGTGTCTCTCTTGCTAGTGACCCGCGACAGCCATTGGCTTGAGTGAGTAGCAATAACATGCTGTCGGATCAGAACCTCAGAGAGACCAAGCAGTACTCCCGGAAGCATTAAGATTTGGCATCTGTCTAATCACTTCTTTTTGCAGTTTGGAGGCAATAGCTAAGCTACTGTATGGTTCCCTCAGCATTATATCGACTCGACGTACGGGGTATATGGAGACGTGACGGCACCCAAATATCACCACGAACCAGATAAGAGTGAGCCAGTGATTACAGCTCCACCTGAGAGCTAAAGGTATGGATTCCCTTGCATCCGTGTTCTCGCCTAACAGCGTACCCGAGTCTTGACAGTGCAGTGTAAGTCACACAGAACAAAGCTAAGCGAACTTACCAGCAGCGGGGTGACCGTGCTCTGATCCGCGTTCGATCTGGTGCAGACGGATCCGTGCCTCCTAATGCCATCCAGTGCCGGCTCTAATACCAGTGCAGCCGAAGCAAGCTCCTATTGTATCTGCTTTTGTGCTCAGGCCCCCGCCTGGCGGGGACGAGCGAACATCGAGCTTATGATCGACTCGCATACCTGCCACGCCCTCAAATGCCTCTTACTGCACAGCAGACCTCCAGCTGCTCCATGCCAAAGAAATTCTTTGGTGTGCCGTACACAAGACGGCTAAAAGCAGAAGGGCTTTTACTTGACTCCCCATGTTCGGGTGCACACTGTTACGTGCTCGAAAAGCCTTTGCGGAACAGACGATAACATCGATAGCCGTCTCACGAACGACACTGCTGGCGCAATAAATACCTCGAACATGGGTAGCGTGGCACCGGCTGTGGTAGCAAATTCTTTGTTTCTGTGCTTTGTTTCTGGAAAGCCTTGTGTGGCCGCCCGACGAGCGCTGCGGTGCCCGCGCACTGAGCGTCGCTAGGCGAAGCACCCATAGATGAGTCACGCAAACAATTTCTAGCCGGAAGCCGGGCCACTGCAACTACTAGTGGAGCGAAAGGCGGTAGAGGTATAGATCGTGTCAACGGCAGATCAAGCAACAGGAGTGCATTAAAATGTCTGAGATTGAGCCAGCCGAACACAGTGTGTTAGAGTGATGCACGCAATACATCAAGACAGTCTGACTTCGCTCGGCATCTTTTGCAGCGCCCAGTTGCGGACAGCTCATTCCTGGACAGCAAACAGCTTCAAATGAACAGTACACCAGCCCATAGCTTTCTTGAGCACATCGCAGTTTCCACCAGAGTGCGCGTGTCGCAGATGATCTTCTTCACCGAAGAGCGGGTCCTGCGCTCCTTCGTCACATAGACAATGTTGAAATCAAGTCCGGGAGCACCAAGGAGAAGACATAAGCAGATGGCAACACATCGTTGGAAGGTAAACAACCAGTACGCCTTCTACAAAAACCAAGTCCTAGGATGCTCCCGCCACGAGAACCAGCCAGAACAGCGTGTGCTACAAATTGCGCACCCGCGCCTAGGTCAAAGCCCGGAAACCGTCCTGGAAATGCCTTTGCGAGTGCAAAGCTATACAAATTCGACTGCATTGGCTGAAGCATCTAACACCGTGCGCCGGCAAAAAGAAACTGCTCCCTGACCGGCAACTCCGGTGAACATTCGCCCCTTAAAATTCTCCCTCCAAAACGACGTGCGTCTCATCCGCTGCAGCGTCGAGATCATCTTCTGCCTCTGTTCACATGGAACACACCACGGGTGAACAACGCGTGTTACACCGGCTTCCACTGGAGGCGGCCTCCAAGCACGGCGGCAAGTATCCAGTGTTATGTTCCTTCACAAGTATACGTAACGAACTGAAGCTGATTGGCGTGTACATGGGTCATATCAAGGAGAGCAAGAGAACAACTGTAACTGCTTTTCACTCATAAACTGCGGGTATTAAGAAAAAAAAAAGGACCGAACGTGCTCACGTCCGAAACACTCTCCGAACACGGAACGCCTGTCCGACACCCAGCTGCGATCAAGGCAATCGCCTCAAGTAAGCAACCGACTCCGGACCACCCTGTTTCCCAATAACTGTAGTGGTTTGAACGTTGCGAAAACTGACTTTTGCTACAAGCGAAGACATGCGACGCCATCTTCCCCTAGTAGCGGTTTGCGAAAATACCGGATTCCTTATATGGTTTTCAGAGCAGAAAACTACAGTTGCGCCGGCACGGAAAACTGTGAAACTAGCACGAACCTACAAGCTCTGAGGCGCGATAGACAAAAGTGTGCGACAGAAAAGAAAGACTTCGCCGGTGACTGACGTCATGGGAAGATTCTGTTGTTCCACCTTACCGTCCCAAAACGAGGGCTCCGCCTCCTGCATCAGATCGCTAGGTCTCTTTTTTTCTTTCTTGAATTGTTCCTCGTAGTCCATGCTGTGATCAGTCGCTGGCGACCCCTGTCCCGCTCTTGCTCTGAACACAGTTCCACAGATTAAGTGAAAAACTCCTGAGAGGCTACTAGCACGCACGTTTATTGCGCCTTGGCAATGCATTACATATGTGTGCGTTTCCGGAAAAAAAAAGAACTGCACCTGTGTACAACTGCCTCCTGCAACGAGCAATTTCACTATGAAAAAGTAATGCACAAACGGGCACATAAAGTGTGGCGCTTGTTGCCTGCTTCGCATCTGTCAACACCAACAAAGAAATAAGACAAGCAAGCTACCACAGGTAGCGCTACATCTCCCGTAAACTAAGCGAAGTCCGAACACCTTAGTCCACTGTGCACAACATGTTCAGTCGCGGATAACGGGTTGTTCTGAGTCCTTACTTCCTCGCCACGAAGTAGCCGCCTGCCGCAAGAAGCGCCAAAAGCAACACACTTCCTACTGCGAGACCAGCGATTAAGCCAGTATTCGAACCACCGACGCCTGAGAGGACAGGACAAAAAGAACAACTGTAGCCCTCCAAAACAATATGGGGAGGCAGCTCCACACGAGCCATGTTAAATTGAGCCTAACGGCGTGTCCATAAGACAACACAAACGCTGACGAGAAAGAAAAAAGCTTCTAAGCAGCAGACAGCTGTCAAACAAAGTCCTCATCAGAGTATTCTCCGGGGACTCGCGAGGTGACGCTTACACTGCTTCTGCTCCTCGTCTGTGCAGTCAACGCTCATACTAAGGATCTTCCCATTCACACAGCCTGTTTTCTGGCGCTTGCACGCGTCGAGGTCGCATAAGCCGAAAGAATCCGGAACCATCGCAGAATCGCAGACCGGTATGCTTGGCTCTGTCGGAACGGACGGCTCTATTGGAACGCTTGGCACGTCGGGTACGCTTGGCACGTCTGGTTGGACTGGTACATCTGGCCCGGGGACGGGTGGCTCGGGAGGGCTGGGAGGGGCAGCCGTGGTTGGTATGGTGATTGAAGCTCTCTTTTCTGAGAAGCTGCCTAGTGCTGTATACGACACAGCTGTCTCGTCAGTCACAAGGCAGTCCGGGACTTTATCAGAGAGAGCGCATTTGCCCACTCCATTGTCGATGTAATAGAAGGCGTAGTTCCGTCCCACGCCACCTGTCACACCCGGGCAACACACACCACGGATGACTCGCCATGATACGCATGACTCCGTGGTTCGCTGTACGCGCGCGTAAAACGGCCGGAATTTGACTTAACTATACACCCCCTGTGCCACCGCTCTTTCCGTCCTTCGGCGCGAGCTGCCAACTACGAACAGTCTGAGTATCCTGGCTTGCCGTTATGAGTGATTCTTAGGCTGACCTTGACACCTCAGAACAGCCCGAAACGCGGTGCGCGTGCGAACATTGGGGGCCTACCGGAGTGCGGCTGATTCTGCTCATGGACCGGCCACCAGTCATCCCATGAATACTGGCCAGTCAGTGGATAGCCAACTGGCTGATCCGACGCCACCTTGTCATTCTCGAATGCCTTTATCCAGCAGTCCTTCTTCGACTTCACAGCTTCAATCCACGAATCATCCAACTCAGTGTAATCCTGGCAACGACTGTTCTTCCACACACCAAACCTGTATCCGGGAAGTGCTTCGTTTGCTGAAAACAGCAACATTGCTCAGGAACAGCGTGATGAATAGCCTTCGACGTCGCTCGGGACGAAAAAAAAAACCATGCAGTCGGACTGCATAACGTCCGGACTAAGTCGCATGTGACAAACGTTCACCCGCTTAAGTCAAAGCTCACAGTGCAGCGCCGGTTCTCTAGGCTGATTCGCACGAAGACCGCCGATGCCA
>NW_027159247.1:0-920 GCF_002600585.1 Cystoisospora suis
AGCGAGAAGAACCGCCTAGGGTAACCCCAAACCCTCCCCGGGAACCAGCCCTCGCACAAGTGGAAGAATTAGTGGATGAAGACTACCCGTTCTCGTTCTCATCAAAGGCAGTTTGTGATCAAGAGAATCACGGAAGGCCACATGAAGCCCGGAGAGGTAGAACGCAGAGAGGAAGTCGGACACAGACGAGGCGTAACAGCACAAGGGAAGAAGGTGAAGTGAATCTTCGTCACGGACCCGCTATAGCGAAGGCTTTGGGCCGTCATGACAAAGCTATAGAACGAGGGAAACTTGCTGAAAGAGAGAAGGAGATGGACGCCGTATTCCTCAGGAGCACATTAAGAGAGATGAACGAGGGTGGTCGAAGAGGGATCTTCAGCCGATTCCACCCCGATCATGGACTATGGAAGAGGAAGGTGAAAGAGGTCCTGGGTATAGATCTACCCCCCACTCCTCGGTACCCTGCATCAGAAGGGGTAGAGATAGACCCCGGGAGAATCTTTGAGGTTGAGCCAGAAAGAAGTTGAGATGGTAGGAGTAGGAAGAAGGACACCAGAAGTGATAGCGATCAAATCCTCAAGTGAGGAAGAGAGCCTTCAGAGGCACGCGGACTACGCCGTCGAAGAAGATCACTAATCAAGGACCAAATGAGGACGGAACATGTTTTGAGGAGAAAAGGGGCCAGCAGACCTAGCCGGAACCCCTCTGTCATGTCGCTACACAAATCAGGACCAAGACCACAGCAAAGCTTGGGAGAGGAGGAAGACGTTGATCTACAAGATCTGACGAAGGAGCTTGAAGATCTACGTATAGAGCTTCCGGGAGCGTCGGGCATGATGGAGCCAGACGAGAGGCAAGTCCCTCAAGATGGAGTTAAGCATAGAATAGGGGCAATTCAACCAGTGCGTACCAGTGACAAG
>NW_027159248.1:0-291 GCF_002600585.1 Cystoisospora suis
CTTCTTGTTCCCGCTGAAACTTGGTGAATCTCCTCCAATTACCCCATTGTTCTTCACTCTCGCTATCAGTCGTACTGTCTTCCCCCTCTAGTTTACTGAAGCTTGACCTCATTTCCTTCTTCCTTTCGATGCTTTCACCCATAGCATCCGACTTCTCGCTTTCTTCCCACAACTTGCCCGCACTGTTTCTCCTTACCAAAGCTACACCTCCCTCCTTTTGCCCTGCCTTCCTACCTACCCAGAAAGGATTCTCCTCTAAACTTCCCCCTAACACGAACACTTCTGGTTCCT
>NW_027159249.1:0-162 GCF_002600585.1 Cystoisospora suis
CTGAATTTGCCCTGCCCTGGGCTGTTCTTTTCCTGGCATGCTCCTGGTGAGTCCCTCTCTTGATTATTAGGTTATCGAGTGCGTGATCTGGCTGTTCTTGGCCTCTGGAGGCTCTGTTAGATCAGCCGGTCGTATCCGCGGCCTCTGCACCTGATGTGCGTC
>NW_027159249.1:361-1692 GCF_002600585.1 Cystoisospora suis
ATTGCAAAATCCTGACAGCAACGGTGTAGGCGGTGCGTCGGCGATCTGCTGGAGATGCTCAGGGTTCTTGCGAGGCGAGTTTGCCTTCGCCGGGGCTGTAATTCTGCCGGTACGTCCCTGCTGGCCCTGTGTCACAAGTCTCTTGTTGGAGGGCGGGGCTCCAGCTTGATCGAGGCCCGCCGCCGGTGGAACTTGTAAACCGGCTTCGCACGTTTACAAATCAATTGCACTTAATTGCTCCCCTCAAGAGGCGTTCAGTTCTGGTCCCATACACTCGGGTAGGGCGACGCCTGATTTACACCGTGAGCAAGTCTTTCACCGTATGTACGGGGCCGTCGCATTAACACACGCCACTCGGGCCACTCGGTCTGAGCCATCAAAACGAAAGAAAAATAATCACTAAACTCTGTTCTGAGCTTCCTTTGCGCACCTTGGTGTTCTGGTGTGCACCTATTCTGTGTGTGTCTCCTGCCTTTTTTTGGCCTCCTCGTCTCTCCGGTCTCCCGTGTCTCCCGTGTTTCCCTGCATGCATCTTAGTGAGCTTTCTTACATCCCTTCCCCTTTTTTTTAAGGAGCTGGGGCTTGTGTTCTCTGTCTTCCTCTGAAATATCGTCTAACTAGGTCTCTTGCGTTGTGCATGTGTTCGTCCGGCTCCCAGGTTGTTGTGCCGTCCCACCATTTTACTAAGTTCGATACCGTTCTCCGTGTTTCTATGTTTTAGGATGTCCTCTACTATGTATTCGTCTTCTCGGGCCGGTTCCTGTGTGGCTGTTTCTCGCCGCAGGTGTTCCCTTTCTTCTAGTCACTGGTTTAAGGAGGGATACTCTGAACACTGGGTGTGCTAACATTGAGGAGGGTAGGATTAACTTGGCTGCGTTCTTTCCCATCATTTGTGTATGGCCCCCGGTATCTCTCGCTTAGTGTCCTTGAACTCCCATCTATTGGTAGGTTCGTAGCTTTTAACCATACCCGTTGTCCCTCCTTGAACTCTACTCTCCTTGTTCTATCTGCGTATCTTTTTTGGTATTCCTGTGCCTTTGCTAGTTCTCTCTTTGCTAACTGTAGTTTCATGTTCGCTTGGAACGGAAGTGTGAGCTCCCCTGTGATGGTTGGGATCCCAAGTGCCTGGCAGATGGGCGTGGGTGGTATGAAGCCATATAATAGGTCGAAAGGGGCTGCCTTTGTACTTGAGTGTTGCATGCTGTTGTATGCATACTCTACTAGGGGTAGCATCTCGGCCCATTTGGTTTCGTCCCCTCTTAGCACGCACCGCAGCATCTGTTCGATTGTCTGGTTTGTGCGTTCTGACTGGCCATCGGTTTGTGGGTGGT